>NC_136263.1:126911740-127203086 GCF_964187855.1 Myxine glutinosa
CCACAGGATAACCGAATCGCGGAAAGAATCCTCAAACTAAACATACAGCCGGTAGGGAGCATCATTTATACAAGACTACACTGATATTTACACTACGATCCAGGACCTGTTCTTTGAGGAACACATGCAGATGTTATGCATAGAGAGAGCACGCATGCCAGCATCGATACACCAACCCACGAGTGCCCTGTGGCCTTACGGCCTTTAATAATGTGCAGAGCACCCCATCCAAGCACCAAAAGCACCACCCCATACATACAGTCAGCACCATCCGGTGCACCAATAAAGTGTTCATAGTCACCGGTGGTGTCGCAGCCGGCCGATGTTCTGCCGCTGGTCTTGCCTTCTTGAAGCACTTGGCCTTCTGGCTTCTTTAAAAATAAAGAAAGGCGCCAACCGCGTCCATTTCTGAATTGTGGCCGTCAGGGGGCCAACTATAAGTGGTTCACCTGTATGGCATAGGTGCCACGTTGACCCAAAGGTCCATCAACGGGTGGTGCTTGCCCGCAAAAGAACTGCGGTCCATGGTGGGCGGCCACAAAAATTGCGGTCCATATGGTGTATCGATCCAGGCAGCAAGCAGCGAAAGTACAGGCCCACAACTGCGGAGCCAGCACCTCTCTCTCCTCTCTCTCCTCTCTCTCTGCCCCAAAGCCAGATCCTCGGAGGTGGGAGACAAAAGAAGAAGACAAGTGAGTAAGGTGGTAAGGGCGCAAAAGTGCACGCAATACAAGGTGATGCACACTGGGGGCACATGGGAACCAGGTGAGACAGGTACGTTCCTACCGTACGCCCCCCCCCCCCCCCACCAGGTAACCTACATTGCCCCTCCCTTACCCCTTACTGTATCCACAAAACACAACACTACCCATAAACATCTACTTTACACATCAACAAACGTCCCTACTGTCTTCCCCGTTCCTCCCATAAACCAAATTCGTCTTCTCTCCCTCCTAACCAATCAAATTTGCCATTTCCAACTCTCATCAAAATTTGCCATTTCCAACTCAACATCAAAATTTGCCATCACCAATGCATCATCAGTCCCTCCGAAGGAGGGAGAGATGGAATCACCCCAATGTCGCATCCACGTCGTGATGCGTCTCACAAATCCACACAGCAATTCTCATTTCCTGCAACACAAAACAAAGAAACACAGGTGTGGAGTCATCATCATCACCTCAGGTAAGTGGCTGCGTATGGTGCGACAGGTTCATCAATCCTAACTATTTCCTAAATGACTTTAACAACTTTACATTACCCGGGGTCTTTCCCTGCCAATCCATTGGCCAGCTTACACTATGGGTTCTAAAAACCAATTCCCATTGACCAAACTGTGGTGCTTCTCAATTTGGGGTCTCACTCCCCCGATTCAACACTCGGTGCTCTCGCACAATTTCTGGGCTGTGACGTGTAGCTCTCCCAGCAGGTCTACCCACCTGCACACCTCCACCACTGTAGTTGCCACCCGAGCTTACCTGCTCCTCACCCTAACCTAACTAACTGGGGAAGGCCCTCTCGCACTCTCACCCCCTCAGTGCCCTCTCTGGCACGGGCTGCCCGATCCACACCCGGGATCCTCAGGCACCCACTGACACTAACGGCTCCCAGAGCCCACCTGCGGCCTCACCTGGCCGACATCCTCACAGTGGTGGAGTGCCCAAACCAACTACACGCACTAACAGGCTACACGCCCAGCCATTTCCACAACACTAATGCACCCATCCACAATACCATTCTGCAACCGCACCACAAATGCCAATATCCAACCACAATTTACCTATACCCTCTACCTAACACTTACACTACCCGCCCCGGGTACTCGTGAAAGGGGTCCACTCTTCCCCCATCCACACCTTCGCACCATGCACACCACTCCGTACCACTTACTCCAACTCTCTCCACACCACTCATTCTCTGCTCCATATATTCCACACACCTGTACTTGCACACCTGTGCTCTCACACCTGGTGCCACCTGCACCCTTCTCTCCCCAAGCGCATTCGCGCTGATCCACAACACTCACTACTCATACACTTGTCCAGTTCTCACACAGCATCATCTCATCTAACTACTCCCCTCTGAAACTTGCGCTTCCCAGTCGTCCCTTTAAGCTATTGCGCTCCCTCGTCATTATCATCCACTCTAACCTACCTGCGTCCCCACTACAGGTATCATTGTCACTAACTAACCTTAACGTCACCTAATGTCATCTTCTAGGGCCCTACACACGATATATCCTAACCCTCCCGGGCTAGTTTTCACTTCCATCAACCCCATAAGCTATAGCGCATTTGCCCCCATCATGGGAAGGGTGGCAGGGATGCCACCCTTACCCACCGTCATACGGCGCGAGTGGGACCTTGTGGGACCACCTCGTATGCGAGTCGTTGCCCGCCTGCCGGACCCCGTGCGTCGCCCCTTGCGGGGTCAGCGCGGGGCCGAACCGGCCGGGCCCCCACAGTACATTACCCCCAAGGGGCTCTCGTGCCTCCCCTGTCCCTCTAACAACTACCCCTGTTGGTGTCGATGCATGGGTCACACTTCCGCAACCCGCTACCCATTCCATACCACCACCACCTTGCTCACCCACACCTCGCACCTCTTCCATCACCGGACCCTCTCGCTCGCACCCTCGTTCCATACCCTCCGGACCAGCCATACACCTCACTCTTGGCCTCTCATGAACATCCGGGTCCATCTCGACCCCCAAGCTTATTAAATCACCTGGCGCATCATACGCACGACCATATTGGTCACCACTTACACCGGGTCCTCTTTCTCTTCGCTTCTCCTCCATCACCTGCGAATCCCTCATCCGGTTAATGAGCACATCATCACGATCCGAACACAGACTTTGGACCAATTCTTTTACTTCCTCCTTTATCTCTTTCTTATCCTCTCTCCGTCGCTTCTTAATTTCGCTCACCCCTTCTTCCACTTCTTCTTATTTCTGCTTCACCTCTTTTATTTCCCGGTACGTCTCCTCAAGTTCGTCCTCTAAGGCTACCTTGACCGTTTCCATGTGCGTCCTCACCTGCCGGTTCTTCGTCTCCATTACCTCTGTCACCTCGTCCAACCTCGTTGTCAGTCCCTCACGTACCGTCTGACATTCCCTCCTCGTTGCTATCAAGTCGTCTTTTAGTTCTTTCTGTGTCGCTTTTAACCCTCCTAGTACCGCAGTGTTCCTTTGTACCTGCTCCACTAACTCAGTCTGTCCCACCGTCAGCTGTTCCACCTCCTGCGTCAGGTCCTCTATGCCCCCTTGTAACTTTACAGTCCCCTTTCACACCTCCTTCTCCATGCGCTCCTTGCAGTGCCTCACCTCCTCGCGCACTCCTCCGACCTCCTCACTCACACCTCTTCTGATCTCCTCTCCCATCACTTGCATCTCCTGCCCAGATGCCACCCTCATCTGCTCCATTTCCTCCCTGTGAGCATCCAACTTAGTTTCTACCCCCATTCTGACCCCCTCTATCTGCTGCCCCATTTTTTTTACTTCCCTTTCCGCTTGGTCCCTCATGTCCCTCAATTTGCCTTCCATACTGTTTTCTAACCCCTCTAACCCCTTTTGCATCCCTTCCATTTGATTCTCTTGAGCGGCCATTCTGTTTTCTACCCCCATTAACCCCTCCTGTATTCCCCCTAATCTATTGTCTAATCCCTCTATTCTACTCCCTAACCCTCCGATCTGGGCCCCCATGTCCTCCCTCAATTTCTCGCTATTGGACCCCATGTCCTCCCTCAATTTCTCGCGATTCTGGGCCATAAGGGCCTTCATTTGTATAAAAAAAAGGTTCAAATCTACCAGCGGCGCTACTACGGTCGCGGGCGCGGTCGCCGTGGCCATGTGCGAGGCGCCATTTTGCGACCCTGCCACCCTCACTGCTTCGCTCTCCTCATGTCCCTCAATTTGGTCCTGGATCGACCCTGCCTCACTCTCCTCTACCGGAACCCAGCCGTCTTGATCTGCCATAGCGCGACTTTCAAAATTCGGGTTTTTATTTTTGTAAAACAAAATCAAATTTCGCCGTTAATAATTTCGAGCGCGTGAAGCGTGCTTCGGGTCCGATCTCACTCCTCGACACCAATTGTTACGGACACGACTTAAGATGTTGCTTGACCGAGCGGAATGGCCGCCATGTTCGCACAGGTTACCCGATTCTTCCCCAACTCACCCGATTCCACTCGAACGTTGGCCGAATCGCGCTACGCTAAATCAATGAAGGAAAGGACACAACGGCTGGGATAAATGCAACGACACAAGGGGTACAGTTCTCAAGACCTCCGGAGGAGGATATAATTGGTGATGCAGAAACGGGTAGATTACACGGTAAGAGGTAAAGCACAGAAAAGATGGGCACTTAGACACAGTCTTATCTATCCCCGACAGACCACAGACAAACGGGACAAGACTGACTTACACAGGAATTGATGGCGGGGAAGGACAGGCAGTCGATAGCACAAGGTGCACCTTGGCTCAGGGACAGGATACAGCACGGTCCAGTAGATGCAGGGAGGTGTCACAGCGCTTGGTTGGTGGCGTCTCTCTTCCTTCAAGTCCAGTGCGCATCTCAGCGGGGAGTGACACGCCCTCGGCTCGTTGTCTCCGCCCCAGATGGAATCGGTCCGCCGCTTCTATTGGGTGCGGGGGGTTACCGGGCTCCGCCCTTGACGAGGAGCTGACAGCGAGCCCCTGCGTGGTAACCCCGTCGGAGCACATGTTCAATGGCGGCTAACCAAGCCGGAGTGAGGACGCACACTCCCCGCGCCGCCGCCGCTGTTGTTGTTGTTGTTGTTGTTGTACCATGAGGAAGAGCTGCGGGGAGGTATTGGGAGGTCCTAAACTTTCTAACAGTGCCATACAATCACATTCTGGTGCAACGAAGAGTCAGAATTAATGGAAACAAGTCCTTAACTGACATAGACTAAGAATAACTAGCAAGATGTCCTATAGTTGTCTACGTGAGATGCGGTGGACCTGGATGCGACATTTAATGGGGGAAATAGGGGAAGGTCGGGGCTACAGAGTGTTGTTTACAGAAAATGGGACTAGGGAATGGGGGATTGGGGATAGTTGGGAAGTATTGGGGAAATAGGGGAATATTTACAAGCGGATATGGATGGAGGCCAATCTCATATCCGCAACAATATATATATATATATATATATATATATATATATACATATATGTATATATATATACATATATTATATATATATATTATATATATATATATATATATATATATATATATATATATATATATATATATATATATATATATATATATATATATTGTGGATATGAGGATTGTGTTTTTTTTATTGTGTTTTTATTGTATAGTAAATTGTTGTAAAATATCGCCTTCCTGCCTCTAGTCTGTTGTATAAAGGTCAAAGGGCGTTCCGGTAGTTAATTCCATAAAGCATACATTGAAGGACACTATAATACCCTTGTTCAGTAGCTTATATCCTTATTATGTGTGTTAAGGTAAGGCTGTGTCTCCCATTAATTTAAATACTCCATTGCACCAAGTGAAATAAGAGTAGATCCCCTTTCATTTCATTTCAATGGCCAACTGCATTTTGGGCGGTTTTCTTCAACCACCATTGGCCACGAGGCAAGGATGGGGAAGAAGGGCGGGTCTGGACCTCGTCCTCAAGGGCGGAGCCAGAGGGCTGTGCCCACCAATCAGGGCCGAAGGAGCTCACTGATGGGCGTGTCCGGGAGGCCGGCGGCTTGATTTGCCCGCGGCGATATAAAAGAGCGCGCGCGGAAGCCGTGAGAGAGGTCCATGACAAGAGTTGCGGCGAAGAGATCACCGAGAAGAGAGTTGAGTAAGGGATCCCTGAAGAGAGCAGCTTGAGCCACCGCGGCTGCATCAACAGCAGCTTGAGCCACCGAAACTGCAGCCACAGCAGCTTGGGGCCTGGACGGACGTTTTGAGCAGGACCGAAAAGGAACGGCGGCTGCCAAACGCGCCGATCGTGCTGCGATATCCGTGGACCGGCCTCCCCCCTCCAAGCCATCCACCTCCGCCATTCCTATCAGCATTCCCCGTGTGAGTCGTCTTCGTTTGTTCTGTCTTGGGGTATTAATTAAGCCAGTTTAGATAAGCTAATATTTTCACTGTGTCACCTGCTTTTTCCATGTTCCCTGTATATAACCTGGACTGCTCCTTTTGCTTGTGTGTGTAAATAATAAATCCCATTACTCTTCTGTACGTCTTCTTCTTCCTCTTTACATTCGGTCGCTTTAGAGGTTTCCAAATTGAATATCTGTGGCGCGATCCGGCCAACGTTCGGGAATCGGGTTTAGTCGGGGAAAACTGTTCGGCCGCGGTGCCATCCGCTCGGCAAACAACGTCCTTATCCGCGGACGCACATAGAGACGGTCAAGGTAGCGTTAGAGGAAGAGATAGAGGAGACGCACCGGGAAATAAAAGAGGTGAAGCAAAAGTTAAAGAAGGTGGAAGAGGGGGTGAGTGAAATTAAGAAGAGACGGACAGAAACTAGGAGAGAAATACAGGAGGAGGTGATGGAATATGTTCAAAGTCGGTGCTCAAATCGTGATTCTGTGCTCACTAACCAAATAAAGAGTTTGCAGGTGGCGAAGGAGGTGCGGAGACTAGGTGCCAAGGTGAGTGGCGATATATTCGGAAATGTATATGATGTGAGGGGAGCTTCAGTCGGCTTGGGGGTTGATTTGGATCCGGGTGTTCGTGAGAGGCCGTTGGTGAAGTGTGCGACAGGTACGGTGTGCGAAGGAAGAGGTGTGCGAGAATGTCCGACTCTGGGGTGTGTGAGGAAAAAGTGCGCGCCGAGGAGTGAGTGTGCTGTCGAGAGTGAGTTGGTCGTAGCGCGTGTGCGAGGGAGCACATGGAAGCGCGTAGTGAGGAGTGTTACGGAGGGAGTAACGAGAGAGTGTGCGCAAGAGGATGCGCGAGAAAGGTGTGTAACGGACAGGTGCATGAGGAAAGAGTGCGCTGTCAAAAGTAAGGAAGAGTGTACACCTGTGGTGAGTGTTACGGAGGGAGTAACGAGAGAGTGTGCGCAAGAGGATGCGCGAGAAAGGTGTGTAACGGACGGGTGCATGGGGAAAGAGTGCGCTGTCAAGAGTAAGGGAGAATGCACGCCTGTGGTGAGTGTTACAGAGGATGTAATGGGAGAGTGTGCGCAAGAGGATGCGTGAGAAAGGTGTGTAACGGACGGGTGCATGGGGAAAGAGTGCGCTGTCAAGAGTAAGGGAGAATGCACGCCTGTGGTGAGTGTTAGAGGATGTAACGGGAGAGTGTGCGCAAGAGGATGCGCGAGAAAGGTGTGTAACGGACGGGTGCATGAGGAAAGAGTGCGCTGTCAAAAGTAAGGGTGAGTGCGTGACCGAGTGTGGAGGTGAGAGTAGTAAGAGTGACACGGAGCTTGAGTTGGTTGTGGCAGGTGAGAGAGGATGTTCACCTGGAATGGTAGAGCGGGTGTGGGAATGCACACTGGAATTGATAGTGAGGCACGTGGTTGGGTGTGCGAGTGAGAGCACACCTGTAGTTGTCACAGAGGAGGTGACCGAAAAGGGGGCGCGAAGAGGTGTGTTGGTGAGGTGTGCGAACGACGAGTGTGTGCAAAGGTGTGCGGTGGTCAGGTGTGTGACCAAGTCTGTGAGCGAAAGAACAAGTGCAATGACGAAGTACGCGGGGTGTACGGGCGGCGTTGGAGCACCGAGCTTGGTCAGGGTGAAAGGGGTAGCATATGCGTGTGAGCATGCAGGTGAAGCATCGACGGTAACCGGGTTAGCGGTTAGAGCGACTGATAGCCGAATCGGGCCCTGGGTGCGCGCCGGGCAGCTTCGCGTGCCGCGAGGACCAGCGGGGATCCGAACCACGGCGGTTTCGAAAGAATCGCCGTACGCGATCCATGCCGGGCTGCGCTTTGAACCGCCGCGTCCGTGCTCCACTAGGCGGAGCGGGCAGCCCGATAGGAAGGGTCGTCATGGCGACCCCTTTTTGTTGAGGCGTTCCGGCAGGTCGAGATCAGGCCATTGGATGGCTCTGTGCCGAGATGGTGCGTGGGATCTTGGCCCGGGTAAGCCCCCGTCCCTGCACCGAATGCGGGACGTATCCAGCCGCCGGCACCAAGCAACCCGCATTCATTGCTCGGCTTTACGAAGCCGAGCTTTAGAAGTGAATTGGCGCACCGAGAGGCACTAGTGAGAAGACTGATGACGAGGATAGTGGTTTGGACCCGAAATTGAGAAACAAAATTTGATGATTGGCAGAGTGAGGATTGGCAAAGGATTGGCAGAGTGATGATTGGCAGAGGATTGGTAGTGATTGGCAAATTTTTTGATTGGTTGAAATTTGAGTGTGCAAAATTGGTCGTGGGAGATGCCCGATGTGGTGGGATGGCAACTCTGTCATCCCTCACAGCGGGGGCAGAGGAGCACTAGACTTATGGGGTTTATGGCAGTGTAAGCTCGCCGAGGGAGGGTTTGGATAATGTGTAGGGACAGAGAAGATGACAATAGGTAACATTAAGATTAGTTAGTGACAATGATACCTGTAGTGGGGACGCAGGTAGATTAGAGTGGATGATAATGACGTGGTATGTGCTTAGTTTAAAGGGAAGACGGGGAGCACTAAGTTAGCAGGGCAACAGGTAGTGCAGATGATGCCATGTGTTTGAGGATTGGAAGTGTATTGAGCAGGGTATGAGTAAATGATTGTGAGTTGTAGTGTGATTGCACAGGTGTGCAACTGGACAGGTGGATGGAGCAGTGTATGAGGGAGTGATAGTGATGTGTATTGTGCTGACCAAATGGTCCAGGAAGGAAGGAGGGTGCAGGTGGCACCAGGTGTGATTGCACAGGTGTGCAACTGAACAGGTGTATGGAGCAGTGTTTGAGTGAGTGATGGTGATGAGTATTGTGCTGACCAAATGGTCCAGGAAGGAAGGAGGGTGCAGGTGGCACCAGGTATGATTGCACAGGTGTGCAACTACAGGTGAATGGAGAATGGAGTGTGGAATATATGGAGTATTGGAATGGATGGTCGTGGAGTGAGTATGGTGGAAACTATGGAGTGGAGTGGATGGTGCGAAGGTGTGAATGGGGGAAGGATGGACCCCCATTACGAATACCCGGGGCGAGTAGTGTAAGTGTTAGGTAGAGGGTACAGGTAAATTGTGGTTGGATATTGGCATCTGTGGTGCGGGTGAAAGAATGGTATTTGGATGGGTGCATTAGTGTTGTGGAAATGGCTGGGCGTGTAGCCTGTTAGTGTGTGTAGTTGGTTTGGGCACTCCACCACTGTGAGGATGTCGGCCAAGTGAGGCCGCAGGTGGGCTCTGGGAGCCGGTAGAGTTGTTGTGGATGGGGCCCGAGGATCCGGAGGACGGACCCGGGTAGCCCAGTGCCAGAGGGCACCGAGTGGGGTGACAGAGCCAGGAGGGGCCTTCCCCAGTTAGATAGGTTAGGTAAGGAGCAGGTAAGCTTGGGTGGCAACTGCAGTGGTGGAGGTGTGCAGGTGGGTCGACCTGCTGGGAGAGCTACACGTCTCAGCCCAGAAATTGTGCAAGGGCACAGGGAGATGAATCGGGGGAGTGAGACCCCAAATTGAGAAGCACCACAGTTTGGTCAATGGGAATTGGTTTTTAGAACCCATAGTGTAAGATGGCCAATGGATTGGCAGGGAAAGACCCCGGGTAGTGTAAAGTGTATTAAAGTCATTTAGAAAGTAGTTAGGATGAAGATCTCCTCGCACCATCTGCATCCACTCACCTGAGGTGACGTAACTCCACACCATGCCATGTTTTATTCTTTTTATTGTGTAAATGTTTTGATTGTGAGACGCATCATGAGGTGGGTGTGACGTTGTGCTTGATGTTCCATCTCTTCCTCCTTATGAGGATTGATGATGAATTGGGTGATGGCAAATTTTGGATAGAGGGATTGTGGGAACGAATTTGGTATAGGGGAAATATGGGGAAGGCGTGACAGTAGCGACGAATTTGTAAATGTGTAGATTTTGTACATATGGGGTAAGGGCAAGGGTAGTGTAGGTGACAGGGGGGGGTGACGTACGGTAGGGACGAGCTTTCTCACTTCGCTCTCCGTACGCACTTCGCCTTGCATTGCCTTGATTGATGTGTACCCTTGTGACCTTACCCCTCGCTCATCTGTCTCCCCCCCCCCTTTGTCTCCCACATGAGGACCTGTGCGCCACTGGGCGCCGAGGGGAGCGTGCGTGAGTCCGCCATTGTGCGCCCGGAACTCCCAGAACCAGCTGTCTGCATCGATGCACCACATTATGGACCACATGTCTGTGGCCGAGCAACACTTATGGACCCCATGGGTTGGGGCATGGCCCCTCTGCTGGAACCGGCCATGAAGGCCCGAAATCTTGCTGGCGGACCTTGATCACAGGGCACCGATGCCCCACAGGTGAACCACACTAGTCGGCCCCCTGTGGGCCATAAATAAAATAAAAATGGACACGTTGGGTGCATTTTAATAGTGCAAATAGGCCGCCAGCAAAGGAAGATGACAACACCAGGAAAATAATAATAGCCAGCAGAGAGAGCCGAAGAGCAAGAGACCACCTGCAGGGTTAGGGGTTGTTGTTTTTATTTTCATGAACAATGATGACTGTGCACCGATTGGTGCTTGAGGGTGTGTTGGTGCGTTGTGGGTGCTTCATGGTGCGTCGATGCAGAGCAGACTGTCTCCCCCCCAGAAAGAACAATCACAGGTCCTGGGTTAGTTTTGTAAATAAAAGTAACGTCATTGTAAATAATGCTCCCCACCGTCAGTGTATAATTTGAAGACCATTCCTCAATTCGGTTAGCTGTGGGCGTGAGTCTGTTCGGCAGGGTGCAATGGAGCAGCGGGACATATTTATTTATGTTTTAAAACTGTCACACTCAGGGTCAGGTTAAATGTAGAGGGAATTATACCTACGTGTCACACTAAGTTAAAGTTCATAGGCCTGGGTCGTGCCTAAGAGGCGGAGGGTGCAGTGTTGTGGATATGAGGATTGTGTTTTTTTTATTGTGTTTTTATTGTATAGTAAATTGTTGTAAAATATCGCCTTCCTGCCTCCAGTCTGTTGTATAAAGGTCAAAGGGCGTTCCGGTAGTTAATTCCATAAAGCATACATTGAAGGACACTATAATACCCTTGTTCAGTAGCTTATATCATTATTATGTGTGTTAGGGTAAGGCTGTGTCTCCCATTAATTTAAATACTCCATTGCACCAAGTGAAATAAGAGTTGATCCCCTTTCATTTCATTTCAATGGCCAACTGCATTTTGGGCGGTTTTCTTCAACCACCATTGACCACGAGGCAAGGTTGGGGAAGAAGGGCGGGTCTGGACCTCGTCCTCAAGGGCGGAGCCAGAGGGCTGTGCCCACCAATCAGGGCCGAAGGAGCTCACCGATGGGCGTGTCGGGGAGGCCGGCGGCTTGATTTGCCCGCGGCGATATAAAAGAGCGCGCGCGGAAGCCGTGAGAGAGGTCCATGACAAGAGTTGCGGCGAAGAGATCACCGAGAAGAGAGTTGAGTAAGGGATCCCTGAAGAGAGCAGCTTGAGCCACTGCGGCTGCATCAACAGCAGCTTGAGCCACCGAAACTGCAGCCACAGCAGCTTGGGGCCTGGACGGACGTTTTGAGCAGGACCGAAAAGGAACGGCGGCTGCCAAACGCGCCGATCGTGCTGCGATATCCGTGGACCGGCCTCCCCCCTCCAAGCCATCCACCTCTGCCATTCCTATCATCATTCCCCGTGTGAGTCGTCTTCGTTTGTTCTGTCTTGGGGTATTAATTAAGCCAGTTTAGATAAGCTAGTATTTTCACTGTGTCACCTGCTTTTTCCATGTTCCCTGTATATAACCTGGACTGCTCCTTTTGCTTGTGTGTGTAAATAATAAATCCTGTTACTCTTCTGTACGTCTTCTTCTTCCTCTTTACATTCGGTCGCTTTAGAGGTTTCCAAATTGAATATCTGTGGCGCGATCCGGCCAACGTTCGGGAATCGGGTTTAGTCGGGGAAAACTGTTCGGCCGCGGTGCCATCCGCTCGGCAAACAACATCCTTATCCGCGGACCGTAACAATATATATATATATATATATATATATATATATATATATATATATATATACAGTGATCCCTCGTTTATCGCGGGGGTTACGTTCCAGAACCCCCCGCGATAGACGAAAATCCGCGAAGTAGCGACCATATTTTTATTTTATTATTTATATATATTTTAAAGCTTTATGACCCTCCCCACACTCTTATTAACCTTTCCCATACTCTTATAAACACTTCCTATACTCTTAAACACTTTTTACACTCTTAAACATACGTAATTTTAACAACATATAAAATTCTAATGGGTACTCACCATTGAAGATACTGTTGCTACCCATGGGTTCCCCAAGCAAGACCAGCATCAGAATCTCCTTGCTCCAGCCGGTGACGTCACCGGCGGGGATCCCCGGCGCGAGAGTGGCTGGTCACGTGACCGCTAAAGCGTGCTGCGCTTTGCGGGTATAATCAGCTACACCTGTTGATCACGTGACCACCGAAGCACGCCACGCTTGAGAGGCGTGGCTTTCGGTTTCTGGTTGTGCTTTATAATGCAGCCCGATAAACGGCTTTTCAGTGTTCCCGAGTTGGTTTTGAGAATAAATATCTTCTCGGACGAGTTTGTGTCTTGCCCGTCATTTCGTCCGTATCAAGCAAGAGTCCCGGCTCTTCAATACTACAACTTGCGTGATGAAGATGATGATGAAGAATTAGCTGTGCAGTACTGATGACGATGAAGGTGATGACGATGATGACGATGATGAATGTACTGCACAGCCAGAAAGAGCATTACAGTTACCCATTACGTGGGTAACTAGCGCAAGCTGCCGCATCTGCGTTTTCCATACGCACGACTCTTTGTCTACCCTTCTACTGTACACTATGTAGTATGTACAGTATTTTATTTCTTGTAATATGTTTTAAATACTGTATTTTTCTTATTTCTTTACGTTTTTTTATTTTTTAGGCTAGAAAATGCTTATTTTACCACAAAAATGTTTAAAATAATAGTATATAAAAATACATTTATACCGCAAAATCCCGCGATATAGCGAAAAATCGGCGATATAATTTTACATATACTAGCGAGAAAAACCCGCGATGTACCGAAGCCGCGAAAAGTGAACCGCGATATAGCGAGGGATGACTGTATATATATATATATATATATGTATATTGTAACGGATTTGGGAAACCATGCACTGTGTGTGTAATTCATTGTAAATATACCCCCATTGTAAATAATGTAATGATTCCTGTAAATACCTCCATTTGTGTAAAGGTCAAAGGTCGTCCCTTTAGCTAGTCCATCACATACATGTAGAAAATCATAGGCCCTTCTAAATAGTTATCTCATTATTATATGTCAGTATAAGGCTCTGTTTTTCCACTAGTTCATTGCGTTGCATCAAATGAAATAAGATAGTTCCCCTTTTCAAATTCCCCAAAGCCTCCAATTCCAACTGCATTATTGCCAACTGCATTTGCCTCCATTACGGCGTGGTCAACTCGGAGAAGAAGGGTATGGCCCCACCTCATCATCAGGAGGAGGAGTGAGCTAGCCCCGATCAACCAACCAAGAATGAGGGGGTTGGCCTGAGAGGGCGGAGAGAGAACGATCGAGGAGGTTCGCGAAAGTTCCATGGGCGTGGTTATATAACCCGTCGTGCGAAGCCCCCACCTCAGTTCAGTTCAGTTCAGTTCAGTTGAGGAGGAGCTGAGAGTTCAGTTGAGGAGGAGTTGAGGAGAAGCTGAGAAAGGTTTTTCAGGGAGTTGCGCTGGACCAGAGGCAGATTCTGTGGAGTATTAAGGGAGCGTTGGAGACGCAGGAGGCGGAGGACGAGTGAGAAAGCTGCCGGCGTGAAACCGAACACGTGGAGCTGCCGGCTCCTCGCTGTCAGCCCGGAATGGAGCTGTGTGCCGGGTTTCGCCTCGACCCCAAAAGCGTGGACCGAAGCGCGAGCTTGGAGCCGGACCTCGACGCCTACCACCTGCCTGGACCGTCCTCTGCCGTCCCATACCACCCCTGCCATTCCATCCTTTTGTGTACGTGAGTTTGATTTGTGTGTCTTGTCCCTGGGTATAAGTTAAGCCTGTGTAGATAAGCTAGGAATTGCTCTGTGTCCTTCTGATCCTTCCATTTTCCTGTATATTACTTTGATTTCTTTTCTTCCTTTAGTCTTTTGTAAATAATAATAAATCCTGTTATTTCTTACCTTTGGTTCCTTCTTTCCCATCCGATCGTCTTTGTGATTTCCCCCATTGAGTTCCTGTGGTGCGATTTCGGCCAACGTTTATAATCGGGTTAGTCTTTGTTAAACGGCTCAGATTCCGCAGCTCGCTTCGCTCGGCGTGATCCATAATTACACTGCGGTCCAAGCAGGGGTATCTCCTTGCGTACCGGAAGGCGCTGGTACTTAGGTCATAGGACGGATAGGCCTAATACCCTACCCAGCGCTGACCGGGCGTGACGTCATACCCTCAGGATCGGCGACGGCCAGTATAAAGGACAAGGGGTTAACCCCCCTTGGCAAGGGGAGCGCCGTCGTCCTGTTTCCGTAACAATATATATATATATATATATATATATATATATATATATATATATATATATATATATATATATACAACCCACCACCCCCACTTATATATATATATATATATATATATATATATATATATATATATATATATATATATATATATATATATATATATATATAAATAAATAAATATAATGTGTATCGATAATATTGAATCCGCATCACTTGCTTTAAATTTGAGTAATGAGCGCCGAAAAAGGTAAAGATGATCGAATATGCACACATCTTGATGATATGAGATATGAAAATATCAGTGATGTTGGAGTCAAAATACCATTCACGTGAATTTACACGTGACGTGGACAGACGAAAGTCGTTCGATTAAAGTGAGAGAAAGACGTCGATTTGATGTCATTTGCAACACGTGGAAAAGCTTTTGCCCCAAAATATTGTGAAAGGGGTTTCGCCAAGAGGGTGAAGTTTCAGGTAAGGAGGAGCACGTGATAAATGATGAGTGGATGATAAGGGGGGAACATATCGATAAATATTGAAAAGGGGGAAAGTTAAATAAGGGACGAAAGGACGAATAAAGGTCGAAAGTGAGTATTTTGAAGGAAACGGTAGAGACGAGAATGAGTTGAAACTACGGGGAAGAGACATTGAGAAGAAAGATCGAGTTCAAAGCGACTGAAGAGGGAGATTCTTCAAATCGCACAGACAGATGCGCATGCGCAGTTGGCTCGGTCTCACCGCTTACTGAGGTGAGCCTGTCCGACTATCTTCTCGTTATTCATTCGCACTTCGCTTCCTTTCTCGCTTACACTTCCCGTTGTTTTCGTTTCTCCTTCACTGTTGTCCCTTTTTCGATCGTTCTTTTCAGAACGGCGCTGATCCTGTATATCGCATTATCGTTACCGTATCACGTACTGTGTAACCTACAAAGCGGCCGTAATCATATATACATTATTACATACGTTACTTCATTTTAATACAACGCGATTGTCGATGTAAACAATTAGATACAAATTGTGTTTTAATTTTTATATTTGTCGTGGGTTGTCTTCGTATTGAGCAGCCGCGCCTATCATGACTGTTGAACACTACGCAGTTGGAATGAGTCATGTGATTAGAAACGAATGAATGTTTTGAGATTGATTTGTAGGATTGTTATTTTGTAAGTGGAGAAAATGTGTTATAATGGGAAAGCTTGCAAATCAGCAATGCTTGTCTTCAGTGGTGGGAACCCTCGACACGCAGGTCTCCTCCCACATCACCTCACCTTCACCTCTCCCCGCACCTTCTCTCTCCCCGCACCTTCTCTCTCCCCTCACCTTCTCTCCTCCCCTCACCTTCTCTCTCCCCTCACCTTCTCTCTCCCCTCACCTTCTCTCTGCCAACCCACCACCTCCACCCCTCACCTCACCTTCTCTCTCACACCCCTCCACCTCAACCCCTCGCCCACCTTCTCTCTCACACCCCTAAACCTCCACTCCTCCCCTCACCTTCTCTCTCACACCCCTCCACCTCCACCCCTCCCCTCCCCCCTCCCCCTCCACCCCTCCCCTCCCCCTCCCCCTCCACCCCTCCCCTCCCCCTCCCCCTCCACCCCTCCCCTTCCACCCCTCCCCTCACCCCTCCCCTCACCCCTCCCACCTCCCCTCACCCCTCCCACTCACTCTCTCACACTCCTCCACCTCCACTCCTCCCCTCACCTTCTCTCTCACACCCCTACACCTTTACCCCTCCCACTCACTTTCTCTCTCCCACCCATCCACTCCCACTCCTCCCCTCACCTTCTCTCCCAACCTTCCACCCCACCCCTCCCCTCACCTTCTCTCACACCCTACACCGTTACCCCTCCCCTCACTTTATCTTTCCCACCCCTCCACCTCCACTCCTCCACCTCCACTCCTCCCCTCACCTTCTCTCTCACCATCCTCCACCTCCACCCCTCCCCTCACCTTCTCTCTCACACCCCTCCACCTCAACTCCTCCCCTCACCTTCTCTCTCACACCCCTCCACCTCCACTCCTCCCCTCACCTTCTCTCTCACACCCCTCCACCTCCCCCCCTCCCCTCACCTCTCTCACACTCCTCCACCTCCACCCCTCCCCTCACCTTCTCTCTCACACCCCTCCACCTCCACCCCTCCCACTCACATTCTCTCTCCCACCCATCCACCTCACCTTCTCTCTCCCAACCCTCCACCCGCACTCCTCCCCTTACCTTCTCTCTCACACCCCTCCACCTCCACCCCTCCCCTCACCTTCTCTCTCACACCCATCCACCTCCACCCCTCCCACTCACTTTCTCTCTCCCACCCATCCACCTCGCCTTCTCTCTCCCAACCCTCCACCCGCACTCCTCCCCTCATCTTCTCTCTCACACCCCTCCACCTCCATTCCTCCCACTCACTTTCTCTCTCCCACCCATCCACCTCGCCTTCTCTCTCCCAACCCTCCACCCGCACTCCTCCCCTCACCTTCTCCCTCACACTCCTCCACCTCCACCCCCCACACCCCTCCACCTCCACCCCTCACCTCACCTTATCTCACACCCCTATACCTTTACCCCTCCCCTCACCTTCTCTCTCCCACCCCTCCACCCCCACCCATCCACCCCCACCCCTCCACCCCCACCCCTCCACCTCACCTTCTTTCTCCCAATCCTCCACCTCCACCCCTCCCCTCACCTTCTTTCTCCCAACCCTCCAGCTCCACCCCCCCTCACCTTCTTTCTCCCAACCCTCCATCCCCAACCTCCCCTCACTTTATCTCTCCCACACCTCCACCTCCACGCCTCCCCTCACCTTCTTTCTCCCAACCCTCCACCCCCACCCTCCCCTCACTTTATCTCTCCCACACCTCCACCTCCACACCTCCCCTCACCTTCTTTCTCCCAACCCTCCACCTCCACCCCTCCCCTCACCTTCTCTCTCACACCCCTCCACCTCCACCTCCACCCTCACCCCTCCCACTCACTTTCTCTCTCACACCCATCCACCTCGCCTTCTCTCTCCCAACCCTCCACCCGCACTCCTCCCCTCACCTTCTCCCTCACACCCCTCCACCTCCACTCCTCACCTCACCTTATCTCACAACCCTATACCTTTACCCCTCCCCTCACTTTCTCTCTCCCACACCTCCACCTCCACTCCTCCCCTCACCTTCTTTCTCCCAACCCTCCACCCCCACCCTCCCCTCACTTTATCTCTTCCACACCTCCACCTCCACTCCTCCCCTCACCTTCTCTCTCCCAACCCTCCACCCCCACCCCTCACCTCACTTTCTCTCTCCCAACCCTCCACCCCCACCCCTCTCCTCACCTCTTTCTCCCAACCCTCCAACTCCACCCCTCCCCTCACCATCTTTCTCCCAATCCTCCATCCCCAACCTCCCCTCACTTTATCTCTCCCACACCTCCACCTCCACTCCTCCCCTCACCTTCTTTCTCCCAACCCTCCACCCCCACCCTCCGCTCACTTTATCTCTCCCACACCTCCACTCCTCCCCTCACCTTCTTTCTCCCAACCCTCCACTTCCACCCCTCCCCTCACCTTCTTTCCCCCAACCCTCCACCCCCACCCTCCCCTCACTTTATCTCTCCCACACCTCCACCTCCACTCCTCCCCTCACCTTCTTTCTCCAACCCTCCACCCACACCCTCCCCTCACTTTATCTCTCCCACACCTCCACCTCCACTCCTCCCCTCACCTTCTTTCTCCCAACCCTCCACTTCCACCCCTCCCCTCACCTTCTTTCCCCTAACCCTCCACCCCCACCCTCCCCTCACTTTATCTCTCCCACACCTCCACCTCCACTCCTCCCCTCACCTTCTTTCCCCCAACCCTCCACCCCCACCCTCCCCTCACTTTATCTCTCCCACACCTCCACCTCCACTCCTCCCCTCACCTTCTTTCTCCCAACCCTCCACCTCCACCCCTCCCCTCACCTTCTTTCTCCCAACCCTCCACCCCCACCCTCTCCTCACTTTATCTCTTCCACACCTCCACCTCCACTCCTCCCCTCACCTTCTCTCTCCCAACCCTCCACCCCCACCCCTCCCCTTACTTTCTCTCTCCCAACCCTCCACCCCCACCCCTCCCCCTCACCTTCTCTTTCCCAACCCTCCACCCCCACCCCTCCCCTCACTTTCTCTCTCCCAACCCTCCACCCCCACCCCTCCCCTCACCTTCTTTCTCCCAATCCTCCACCCCCCCCCTCCCCCTCACCTTCTCTCTTAGACTTCAACCAGTTCTTGCAGAGGGATCCTCGGGCTTGGTGTCCCTCCAATGGACAGCACAATTTGAATCATCATTCTTTGATCATGCAAATACCCAGGATTGCAGTTTATAGCTGAGCCGAGATCAAGTTGTGAAGTTATGTTATTGCCAAGTTTTTTTCTGAGTGCTCATAATGTGATGGTTTTTAATATCTCAATGAGGTTCTTCTGTTGCTCTGATTATATCAGCAGATATATTTGATTCATTACCAAATCTGGTGTTGCTTGCTGGACCTTTACAATTGAAACGTTGTCTTGGATAACGTGTCATATCAAAATATCCTTTTAGTCAGGTTCACGATGGAATTTCGTTGGAATTTTTGGGGGATTTGGAAAACTATATATTTTTGGAAACTATATTGTATAGTCAGTCAGAAAACCAATGTTGCTATTTGCACAGACTCCTGTATGGCGGCCATCTTGGATTTTCAAAATTGCCGCCGTAGAACTAATTTTTCTCAATATCTCAGCTTCTAAATAACATAGAGCTTTGATTCTAACGGCTAAACATACATTTTCAAGGGCCCCGAATCCAATGGTAACAAGTTCGATAAGCTAGACATGACCATAGAGCTCCTATGTGGCGGCCATCTTGGATTTTTCAAACTGGCCGCCGTAAACCTGATGTTTCTCAATATCTCAGCTTCTAAACAACATAAAGCTTTGATTCTAACGGCTAAACATACATTTTCAAGGGCCCCGAATCCAATGGTAACAAGTTCGATAAGCTAGACATGACCATAGAGCTCCTATGTGGCGGCCATCTTGGATGTTTCAAACTGGCCGCCGTAAACTTGATGTTTCTCAATATCTCAGCTTCTAAACAACATAAAGCTTTGATTCTAACGGCTAAACATACATTTTCAAGGGCCCCGAATCCAATGGTAACAAGTTCGATAAGCTAGACATGACCATAGAGCTCCTATGTGGCGGCCATCTTGGATTTTTCAAACTGGCCGCCGTAAACTTGATGTTTCTCAATATCTCAGCTTCTAAACAACATAAAGCTTTGATTCTAACGGCTAAACATACATTTTCAAGGGCCCCGAATCCAATGGTAACAAGTTCGATAAGCTAGACATGACCATAGAGCTCCTATGTGGCGGCCATCTTGGATTTTTCAAACTGGCCGCCATAAAACTGATGTAACTCACCTTCTAAAGAGCACAGAGCTTTGATTCATCATTGAGTAAAGTCATCATCATCCTCATCATCGCTTTCGTTCATCACATCTTGAGAGTCCTCATCATTTTGGCACTGGATGTCGCACTGACAAAGGTCTGTACAAGCCAAGTTGTTTGTTCTGCAGGAACATCTAGATGAAGAACAGTCTGTTTTGCACTGACATCTAACCATTTGAATGATGGCCTTGGGGGCTGGAGGCTCCTCAGTTGTGGTTGGTTTCACTTGTCCATCCGTGTCTTTGTAAAAGCCGTTTTGCAGGGGATTCAGCTGAGGATCCTGTTGAGCAATGCTTGCCTGACCCCACACTCTGGCTTGGATATGGACTCTAAGGATGTGCTGCTTGAGAGCTCCAAGAGTAGGAGGAAGCCTGTCACTTTCTGCCATGTGTTTGCAAAAGAGATACCATCGTAGTTCGGGGATGCTGTCGATGTGGATGCCATTTGGAGAGTAAGCAGCGCATACAAAGTTAGCTAGTGTGGACAACATGTCCTCCGTCACTTCAGTTGCATCTGAAAGCATTCGCACGGTGTCTATGACATCTTCACTTGCTTTGAGGTAGACATGCAGCCAGGTTGCTTTGCCTATTCGAGAGAACCTCCCAGTGTTGTCTGCCCCTGTGAAAGCATGAAAGGCTGGCAACGCCTTTGCTCTTTCGACCCCGAGAGCTGTCCACGGTGGCTCTATTTGAAGTATTCCAGAGGCCATGGAAATGGATGTATTCCTCAGCAGTAGGTCATAGTTTGCTATGACTAATACCAGGACATCTGTGTCGGGAGAGAAGAACACCAACCGCATCATGTGGGTTTCGCTGGGATGCCAGCATGGCCTAGTGGATCAACAGGGTGTCAGCTTCTTCATGGTTGTTGTCCTCGAAGAGCAGGTCACTGTTGCTCCTAGTACGCCCTGAAGCAGATGTGATGATCAACTTGGATGAGTGACTGTTGTATTCTAGAGTTTTCGCTGCCAGATAGTCAGTCAGATCAGCCTTTGTTTTGTCATGAGAAAGGAATCTGCTCATTGGGATGTGTTTGATGTTGGTGTCATCTCTGACTTGATACTGTACTGCATCCTTTCCTTGCCTTCTTTTAGCCCTGGTAGCACTCTTCAGAGAATCGTTTTTGTATGTGTCAAAGACCAGTATGATCTCATCACAATCTTTTGTTAGAGACATGAGTCTGTCATTGAAGCATTCACCCAGATCGTTGACTTTCACTACAGTGGCTGGTTTCTTTGTCAGCTTATGCACAAGTACCATCCCATCCACCAGTGCAATCTTCCGACTTGTAGGTTTACTAGATGTGGATGCCATAGTTCTTGTGTCCATTGGATCTTCTTGAAGAACACTTGCAGCTGGTGTCTGCTGCTGATCTTCGGGGTGAATTTCTGCTCTTGCTAACTTGTCGAGGAGATGAATTAACTTCGACTTGTCAGTGCATGGAAGAATTGTCCCATCTGGAGCGAACAGTGCTCTTGGTGTCACAGTGAACTCGTAATTTCCGATGGCATATTTCTGGTTGACGTCTCTGTTTGACTTGGCAAGGACCATGAGCCTTCCGTACAGTTCCTTAGTCTCCTTAAGATCCACAGTCCTGTCTCTGAGTTTCACTGTGGTTCTCTTGTTCCCAGACGTGAACATCTTGTTGTTCTCCTTCTTGACTGGTGCCCAGAGGCTAACATCTCCATTGATACGCTCCGACACGTAGTCTTCATACAACTTCTGACCAGTGACATCAATGTTCAATATCTGTGGTACATACTCGTCTGGGATGTAAGCATTCGTTATCACATTGTGCAGCTTGTCACCTTCAGTGTCAAATGGATTCCCGTGACTCAGTATCGCAGCCTTGATCTTGTTGATTGCTTCATGCTCCCTCTTGACTGCACTTGGACCAAGGTCATGATGTTCTGTGATCTTGTCACCTTCCAGGCCAAACTGATTCTTGAAGTCTTTTGACAGGCATGATAATTCTGGTGTAACCATGAAGAATCTCTGTCTAGCATTGGCATTGTTAGAGATGCCAATCAGTCCAGAGTGAATCTTCATCAGCTTGTTCAGATGTTCACATGCATGATCTGGTCCAATGGATACAAACGGGATGTCATTCTTGGTTACTGATAGATTGCCAGCTCCTAGTTCTTCCCAGGTCCTAGGGTGATTGGTTCTTAGGTCATACATGTCTGTGATGTATCGGGGCCAGAGCCGCTTGTATTTGATCCGGTCCATGGCAAAGAATAACTTGCTCAGTTCTTCTCCAGCTTGGAGGTGAAGCACCAGGTCAGCACTCCGTGATGCTGCCACGAATAACAGGATTGTCTCCACCCGATGTAGATAGTTCATCATTGACTTGAACATTGCATTCTTGGATCTCCGTGCTTCCCACTCCTCGAGTGCCGTCACCACCCCATCAGATGTCAAGACTTGAAGGAGTTTGGTGTTTGCTTGTTTTACAGATTCAGCTTTCGTGCACTTGTTCGTCTCAGCACAGGCAGCTTCTACTCCCTCTGTTGCCTCGAAACACACATCCTTTACTTGTGGGTTGTCCTTCAAGAACTCCTCCAGAACCATTTCATAAAGTGCTACATATGAATATATATGGGCACGGAGAGACCGCTTGTAGTGTGTACATTTCAGGATTTGCCGCGTCGTGGCTGGACCATAGACATCAGCTTCTACCCAAGCATCATCAATGCCTGAGTTCTCCATGGAGGCTCCGAGGGCTCGGAGAGCCGCCATGACAACATGCAGCTCACCCAGTCTGGGGACGACTGTGCGTTGCAAGTCAGGTCTTGCATCCAGCAGTTGCACCACCTTCTCGTAGAGGGCCATGTCAAATGAAATTACAGTGGGATGATCTTCACCAACTGCCAACATCCTTAGCTGACTGGCTTGCATGATCACGGTCAGTAGGGTTGGCCACTCATGCGCCACCTCTGGAAGTAGTGGCAAGGCACCAACCCGAGTCATGGACTGGCATTCAGACAAGAGCGAGTTGTATCCTGCCCAACCTGGAATCTTGCTGGAGTGTTCCCTCGCTTTCATCCTGGATAGAGCAGAAGCAACAACCCATCCCAGTTGTGTCAGTTGATAGGATCTGGAGACCCCCTTGTTGATGACAAACTCCTCTGTTCTCTTCGTAAGCTGTGGTTTCGGCTTGTCACAGTGCAGCACATCTACATGGTATGGAGTGACCGATAGACTCTGTGCATCACCGATGATCAGAGGTTGCGCAACTGGTTCTCCAGGGACATCTGACCTGGTACACTGCAGTAATCGTTGCGTGAGTGGTTCCTTTCCCGTCAGGAGTATCCTCGGCAAAGTCCGTGTTGTCTGCAGCAAAGAACACAAAGGCTCCCCTTTTCAGGAATGGTGGCACGTACAGACCTTCAAACTGCCTGGTGTTTTCTACGACAGCATTGGCAAGAGCAGTTTCCATGAGGAGTAAATGTTGGTAGGAATCTATTCTGGGGTTTAACACCAAGGATCCTTTCTTGACATCATCAGCCTTGCATAAAATGCACTGCTTACAGTTCGTGGACTCCTGGGCTTGCCCCGCCCCTTCACCATCTTGTTGCATCTCACTCATAATGTGACATGTAGAACCGCCATACAGGAGTCTGTGCAAATAGCAACATTGGTTTTCTGACTGACTATACAATATAGTTTCCAAAAATATATAGTTTTCCAAATCCCCCAAAAAATCCAACGAAACTTTAAATCTGGACATACTGAACCTGACTATTTGCTGTGTTTCGACCTTGAAGGCCGCTTAAACTGAACTTAATTTGAACTTTTTAAAGGCAATTTTGAAAAAAAAAAATGCATTTTTTTTTCCTTTGCATTGTGATCGAAGTTCCTGGAATAGCCTCTTTTTTCTTTTTTAAATCAACTGGACTGCCGTCCAGTTGGGTTCATCACATGCTGAACCCTCCATCGTCTGTCGTCGTCGTCCGTTAACTTTTCGACGTTAACACTCTAGCGTCCACAAATATCGACCGATTCTGATCAAACTTGACATGCAGCATCCTTACCCCAAGGAGCAGGTTGGTATTACATTTCAGCCCGATCCGTTGAAAAATGGCGGACGTAAGCGACCATTTTGTTTTTGGTCATGAAAACGACGTTAACACTCGAGCGTCCACAAATATTAACAGATTTTGATCAAACTTAGAATGTTTAACCCTTACCACACAAGGTAGGTTGCTATTGCATTCCAACCCGATCCGTCACAAAATGGCCGCCATAGGCCGCCATATTTTTTCAGCTCCGAAACGACATTAAGACCTTAACGTCCACAAATATTTATGGATTTTGATCAAACTTAGTGTGTGAGACTCTTACCATACAAGGTAGGTTGCAATCGCATGTCAACCCGATCTGTCACAAAATGGCCGCCATAGGCCGGCATATTTTTTCAGCTCTGAAACGACGTTAACAATCTAGCGTCCACATATATTGACTAATTTTCATCAAACTTGGCATGTGAGACCCGACCTACTTTAAAGTTGTCCAGTCAGTTCAGTTGAGTTCTGCTTCCCTGGAAGCTCTAGTTTTTGTATAGAAAGTCGAGGCTCGGAAAAGAGCTAACACATAGAACATATAACAAAGGAAGTGGGAGACAAGAGGGGGAGAGAGAGGGAAGCACAGGAACAGTAGAGAACAGGGACATCAGGGGATCTGTGGAAGAGAGAGGGCTGGGTCGAGGTACACGAGATAAACAAGTGTTTTGGATCCGTCACTTCTGCCTTTGTTGTTATTATATAGTTAGGATTTAAAGAAAGAAAGAGATAGAGATGGCCATGAGAGAGAGATACAGCCGTAGAGTCGTATCGAGGCTGCAAGCGGACTTTTTGTTGATGATGTTTGCGAATGAGTTGAGGCTTCCCGGGAAAGGGATTGTCCGCGACGTCATCACATATTGCGATTGCAATTAAACCTGCGTCAGGTTTCATTACCAAGCGATAGTTATTGTGGAGGTGGAGCAAGCGCCTCCATTACAGGCCGATACGCCATTTTGACCTCGAAGAGGCCATCCGCTTGGTGCCTCTTGTTTTGTCATTGGGATTCCCATATCGACAACATTGTGTTGATCGCCGTTGGTTTTCCATATCGGCTTAATCGTTGGTGGACGTGAGGCGTGGATTACACTCACATTTTGGGTGATTGTTATCCCGTGCCGCCACTGCCCGACCTCCCACCTCGTAACTCTTTGTCTGCACTCGCGCTGATACCTGCCTATTTCTTGCCATCAAGCACAACTTCGAACTTCACCCAGCGTGGGATCCGTGCACAGACTTTGGGGAATGTCACATTCCACTCACGTTTGGCGTATCGGGAGTTTGTTGCTTTGAGAGCATTGGGGAATGATGGTACCATCACATGTATTGTTCATTTGATGCAAGTGACATTTTAATGGTACTTTCTTTAATAGTGTTATTATTGTGTATGTGAGAGTTCCTAACACCATTACTAGTTTTGTTCTACAATTGCATTGGTGTGGTTTTACCATGGTTTATTTGAACACTCAAAAGAATACATCTTTCTGCCGTGTTCCCTCTCGAGACTCTGAGGTGCACCGTAACCGGGGTTTGGGGAGGAAATACGTAACACAAGATGGACACTACAAGGGGCTTTCAGAAAAGAAAACAGGGAATTTGAAGAGGTGGCCCTTTGGGGTGAATTAATGGGGATATCAAAGATCAAGGTTTTGGTTGGGAGAGGATATGAGATGGTGGGGAACAGCTGTTTGAAAGACCTGGAGGGAGGAGTGGGATCGAAGAGATTGTGGGAGTTTGTTCCAGAGGTGGGAAAAAAGAGGAATAAAAGAGTGAAGGTGAGCAGAGAGTCTTGATTTTGGCAGGTTCACGATAAGAGGGTTGCTGGCATATCTTGTGCATCCTGAATAAATATTGGGGGGGGACGGGGGGGGGACAGGGGGGGGGGGCGGGGGGGGGGGGACAGAGCACAGACTGAGCAGGGGGTGCTAGGCCGGAGAGGAGTCTGTAGAAGACAGAAAGACCACCAACCTGCCTGCACAGAATCTTTCCATTGAGAGTCTTGCACTTGAGAGAGAGGCCCTCAGAATCAGCTTCATCGCGGGAGATACCAATGAATCGAAAAGCTTTGGTTTCTTCAGCGTGAAGCCGAGCTAGGTGTGAGGCAGGGGCACCAGCCGAGAGGGGAGAGCAATACTCCATCAAGCTGTGGATGAAAGCTTTGTATGTGGTGAGAAGCTCAATTGTGCCAAAGAAGCACTTCGCACGACGGAGGATGCCCAGTCGGCGACTAGCTTTGGAGGCCAGCTTGGAAATGTGGTTTTCCCAGGAAAAATCATGGCAGATCGAGAAACCCAAAAGCTTGAGTGACAGACCTTATTTGAGAGGATTGTTAAGAAAGTAGATGGGAGGGTTTTCCAGATGGTATTTTCGGAGAGACATAGTGAGAGTGTAAGATTTGTCAGGATTGAAAGACATGTTCCAAGTGTTTGACCAGCTTGTGATTTTTGGCCAGGTCTGCAGAGAGTGAAGAGGCTGCTGCCTGCCGATCTGAGGGATGATAGATGGTATGGCAGAGGGTCGAGTCATCTACAAAAATAGAAAGGGGGGTTTTCCAGAGAGTCTGAGAGATCATTGTTGAGGATTAGAAATATCACAGGGACCAGAACACTGCCTTGAGGAAGTCCTGCCTGGACAGGAAGAGATGAGAGATTTTCATTGAGAGCCCCACGTTGGCGAAGACAGGAGTGCAAGTCCACGAGCCATGAGTGGAGATTGCCATGGATGCCATGAGAGGAGAGCTTCGTGAGCGGTGTGGGGTGCCAGACCGTATCGAAGGGACGAGATGTTTCAAGGGAGACAGCTTTGATCTCCTGTTTGGCAGTGAGGACCTCCATCCATTTTTGAAAAAGCAGAAGCAGCATGTCCAAGGTGGATTTGATTTGAGCTCAAGTAGATGATTTGATTTGAGCTTTGAGAATTGATGATTTTAGCTCAAGCCATTGGGGAAGAGGAAGGATTTAATGTCGGAAGTGATGATGGATTCCATGACTTTGCTGATGATTGGGAGCAGGCTGATTGGATCTGTTTTGCACCTTCTTGTGTAAAGTGGGAATGTTTGCTGATTTCCAAGCAGATGGCAGATGACCTTGAGCAAAAGAGAGGGGAAGAGAACAGAGAGAGGGTGAGATAGAGCAGCTGAGCAGGATTTGTAGGACATGTGCAAGGGGTATTGTCATCCTGCAAGACACCTCTCCCCGCAGGAAAGAAATGCTGCAACATGGAGTGAAGATGATCACTCAGTACCATGAAGTAGCGATTGGCATTGACCTTGCCTTCTAAGAGAATGACTGCACCCAAACCATGCCAGGGAAATGTACCTACACCATTAGAGAACCACCAGAACCCTTAAATGTTGGAACCAAGCACTCAGAGTTCGGAGTTATTTAGGTTGGCACCACACGTGCACTCGTCCGTTTGTCGAGTATGTGGTGAAGGATGATTCATCTGACCATATCACATTTCTCCACTGCTTGTAGTCCATTGGCTGTGCTCTTTGCCCCACTGAACTCACAAACATGCATCAGCAGGGGTTATGAGTGGTTTGTGAACTACAACCCAACTAGTATCCATCTCCCTGTGTCCAGTTATCGGCGGAGTGTTTTTTATGAAACTGGCTGCTCGTGCCCCAGGTTGAAATTTACATCCATTCATCTGCAGTTGAGATGCCTGCTTTGCCTTGCCCTTCCAATGAATGCGTGGATATCGCAATCCTGGAGTATGTGCTTCCGTGCACTGTTGCCCTTTGCTGATGATGTCTTTCTCTTGGAGTGAAGATGATCACTCAGTACCATGAAGTAGCGATTGGCTACTTCACCTAAGACACCATTGCTCCTGAAACATCAGCAACTTCAACTGTCTTTGTCACTGAACCTCTTGCCAAACATTCCCCAAAAATCACCCCCCCCTTTCAAAGTCAGAGGTTTGAATGGCCGAATAAAACAAGGAAATTGACTGAGGAAACTGCTCAAGAAGATTTTAAAAACATAAAAATTTCAAAGACAAAATCACAACCATAATCAAAACCAAGTCAATAACAATAAAACAAAACAAAAGTCCTGTCACAAATCAGAGTTCAATGAAATAAAAAATATTAATAACAACAAAAAAAATCTATTTTCCACCCTGGTTATCCCCATAACCTCCGCCGCCCCCAGAGGGGGGGACAAAGGTGAGAGGTGGGGAACTTGTCGTGGGAAAGCGAGAGCAGATACGGGCATGAACAGGGGAGAAACCTGAGGGACCTTCTCCCTCCTCCCCCCCCCCCCCCCCTCCGCTCCTCTGGTGGCCTCTCCTCTGGCACCTTTGCATCGTCCGTTCATCTAAATCATCAATGTCCTCATGGGTGGAGGAGGAGCCCTCATTTCCAACCTCTGGCAGCGGAATCTCTTCGATCGTCAACGGAGGTTATTTCCCCCGACCCCATCACCGGGGCAACCACTTCTTGTGTATAGTCCTCCCCTCCAACCACAGTGGGACCAGCACATTGCGTATCTGTATCCAGGTTGTCGTTCTCTCCTTTCTCTCCTCTACCTTCTCCTCTTCCTCTTCTTTGCTCCTCTCCTCCTCCTTTCCCTCCACACCCTCCACCCCCATCCTCCTTTACTGTGGAGGACAGGGGGAACAGCAGCCACGACACCTGCACTTGCCCCTGGGCCAACACCCCGCCCCTGCCTGCAGATGTACGCATCCTGCTGGCATAGCTCAACTTGCAGAAGCGGAGGTGTCGCCCAATGTCCAATGTGCCACAGAGGTTGCACTGCACCTGGGCAGTGCTGTGTTCCCTCAAATGTCCCAATCTGCTGCACTGAGTGAAAAACTGTTCTTTGCACTCATTCACAAGGTGACCGCAACTGCGGCATTTTTTCTGCTGTCAAATCTAAACAACCTGCTCACAATCCATTCCAATCACGATCCCTTTAGGGATGTGGGTGACCGTGCCATCAACCTTGACCCAGGACGTAATTCTATACTGCCGAGCTCCAGTCCTTACACCCAAACCATTTTGGATAAGCCATCGTGGGGTCATAACATATCTCGACAACCAAAACTTCACATTGTAATCTGATAAACTCTGATTGTAGAGGCGGACCATTACGACCCTCTTATGGTCAGAGAGGGCCTGGACCACCCAATCAGCCAGAGACCCAGCTGACCGAATGGCAGTCCTCCGCACCCAGAACTTGGTAGGCCTTTCACTGGATAGGAGGAAGGCTGGGATTAAGCAGAAAGGGAAAGATTAACGAAAACACAGGACTAACAGGACAAAAAGTAGAAAATAAACAAATCAACGACATGGGGAAACAGAAAGCGAGCGAAATGAACACAACAATGTTGAGTTTGGGTCGTGATGATACAAACAAGTCTACACCGAGGCCTTTTTTTTTTTTTTTTTTAAAGATTTTGTACTTGCTATTGAAACCCATCGTTTGCATTGAATGTGGTTACCAGCCATGAGAGAAATACATTTTAATCTCAGGCAGCAGGAAAGTCGAACAAAAAGATTTCAAGCAAGTACATTGCCTTTTTTAATTGGTATTCTTAATAGTTTGTAATACTTTGTCACCGATTTCTGTTTTAATATTCATCTTCTATTTGAAGCCATGTCTGCTTATTTCATTCTGCATTTTTTGTTATTTCATTCTTTGAACCCTTTTTGGATTTATATTTTTTATCTTGTAAGCAATCTTTGATTGTAAATTATGAATATATATGCATGTGCAATTCAGCCATTGGCTACCAGACAGGCTTTTAATAAACCATTTTGATTGATTGCTTGAACAAGACTAACAAGCTGCCCAAGACAGAAAAACACGGTGAGCGTTTTGGACTCTTGTAGACATGCTAGCCATAATTACAGGCAAACAGGATATATATATATATATATATATATATATATATATATATATATATATATATATATATATATATATATATATATATATATGTATATATATATATATATATATATATATGTATATATATATATATATATATATATATATGTATATATATACAGTGGGACCTCTAAATCCGAATTTAATTCGTTCCAGCGGCAGTTCGGATTGGGAAAAGTTCGGAATTAGAAACTATTTTCCTCATAAGAAATAATGGAAAGTGAATTAATCGGTTCCTGGACCCCAAAAACCCATTATCAAGACACTGTTAACTGCAAATACACATGATTCAAGGTAAAATAAGATGAGTAAATGCCCTCAATATCAAATAATAATAATAATAAAAACAAGAAATAAATGTACTGACATGAAAATAACTGCATTTACCTTAGTGGAGAGTTCTGATGGTGCATGTGGAAGCTGGAGAGGAGGAAGGAGGGAGAGGGTTTTATTGCTTGGAAGGTGAGGCACCTTCCAAGCTAACATCAGATGACTGTGCTTCTGGTGTTTGCTCTCTTTGTCTCTTAACACCACTTGTAGAGGGTTGGGGCTCATTAGGCTTGCTTTCTTTAGAGAACCACCTCTCCAAAGTTGCCTGGTGTTGGCGACTATTCTTAATTTTGCTGAAGTGGTCAATCACATTGTCACTGAACAAGTTAATGCTCCTGTTAACCACTGCTTTATTAGGGTGCCACTTTTCAACAATGGCCTGTGTTTTTGACCAATGGAAGCACAGTTCTCTAATTTCAGCACTGGAAATATGAACGACGCTCGCGGGCGGGAAATATGAACGACGCTAACGCTATGTTGGCGGTTCGGTTATAGAAATACATTCGGAATTAGGGACAAAATTTTCTCGAATTTACGGTTCGGAATTAGAGTAGTTCGAGATGAGGGGCGTTCGGAATTAGGGGTCACTACTGTATATATATATATATTGCTACGGTTTTTAGAACCTTCACTAGTAAATTTTGGTAAATGTTTCCCTTATAAATGTTCCCCTGTAAATATCCCCATCAATTGGCTTGTTAAAGATCGCACCCTAGTTCGTCCATGTACAACACGTAGCGAACCAAAGGACCTCTCCGTAGTTATTTCATTATTATGTGTTTCAGTTAAGGATCTGTTCCCAATAGTTGAATCTGCGTTGCATTAATCAAATAAGATAGGCCCCTTTCAATTTCCCCAATCGTCTCACCCGCGCTTCAAAGTAGCATTCGGGCGGCATTCGGGCGGCGTTCTCTGCTCCTTGCCTTGATTCGGTTGTTGGCCCCAAACCGCCATTGCGCACGCGGTCTCAGAGCCGAGGAAGAAGGGGGCGGGACCACAAGAACAAGGTGTGGCACGTCGACGCACCATCAGAGGTGGAGCCAGCGAGTCCTTACCAGCCAACCAGGGCTGACGAAATACCATCATGGGCGTGGCTCTAGGAAGCGCGCATTGATCTGGAAGCGCGTAATATAAGCGCCAGCGTGAGCCTTTTGAGAGAGTCGACTTGGGTTGGAGACGGCGCTTGGTGGGGTCTGGCTGAGAGAGATGAAGCTGCGTGGAGCTCTCTGACGAGCTGCTTCGAAAAGCCCCTACCGCGTGGACGAATACGTGCAGCTGCCGCCGGGTTTTCGCCTCGAGCCCGGAGCGTGGACTGGAGCCAACCTCGACGCTGCGCACCGGCCCGGACCTTCCTACTCTGTCACCTGCATGGACCCTTCTCCTTCTTCCAGTCGTTCCTGCCTGCCATCCCCTGTCGTGTGAGTCTGTTTGTTTGTCCTGGGGAATAATATAAGACTGCTTAAGGCTGCCCTGTCTTCTTCTTCTTCACTGTATATTACTTTCGTTTCCTCTTCTTCTTTGGTTTTGTACATAATTAATAAATGTCTGTTATTTCTTACCCTTTTGGTTTCATTCTTCCCTGATCGCTTTAGTCCCTTCTTCGCATTGAGTACCTGTGGCACGATTCGGCCAACGTTCGGAGTCGGGTTAGTCAATTGCTAACGGCTCGAATCGCGGATTGCTAAACCGCTCGGCAAATACCATCTTGTCCGTGGTTCGAGCGGTACTTGTCTCCCTGCTTTGCGGAGGGTTTGGTAAAGGTATTCGGGAGAACACCTTGACCATTAACCCTGACCAATTTCACCCCGCAAAGGAGCGTTATAAGTACCAGGACTAGAGACGGCCAGCTTAACAGGCCAAGGGGATTAACCCCCCCTTGTTAAGGGGAGTGCCGTCTCTGAGATCCGTAACAATATATATAAGACAAGAACAAGCCGATTCGATTTTGGTACCGGTTTGGATGCAGATACAAAACATAAACTGTTCAGCTTGGCAGAGGTATGCACTCTATCGAGTGCCATCCTATTTGAAGATTTGATAGCAAAGGCTCAAGAGGTTAAAAAAAGTTTGGGCCTCGACACACACACACACAGACACACACACACACACACACACACACACACACACACACACACACACACACACACACACACACACACACACACACGTAATTACATTGGGGGGGGGGGGGCATTGCTCCCATTTACACCCCAAAAACGTATTGTTGGCAGTAGGTTTTCTTGGAGGCAGTTGTGGTGAAATGACCAAAATGCAGACCTGTAATACATGGCACGTCACTAGTGTGACTTCACAAACAAGGGACTAAGCTCCAATGTTTCCACTCCATATGCATCCGTTATTATTGGTATAACATTAGGGCGGTTGGGATTTTTCATTTTAAAAGGAACGAGCAGAGTCCCCACCATCTTCGTGAGTCGAGTTTTTGCATAGTTGCTGAAAAAAGTATTGTCTCTGTTTTGCAAGAAGACCATAGTTATTTCCATGATGTGCGCCAAAAAGGTTATAGATTGTCTAAACTCTAAAGGGTACGTTCCAATAGACTTAGTTCGGGTCTAAGAGGTTCAAAGGGTGTAATCTCTCAATCATGTAAAAAGGGTCTGAAAAGGTCTAAATGGTCAAGGGTCCAACCTATCGAACATGTCTGATAGGTGAAAGGAATCTAAATGGTGTTAAGGTCTAAGGGGTCTAAAAGGGGTCAAGGGACTTGAGGGTTTGTAAAGGTATTAGGGTTATTAAGGGTATTATTGGTTCTTAAAAGTCTTACAGGGGCCTGAGGGATCTTGGGGGTCTTAACGGTTTTGGAGGTTTTCAGGTTCTTTGGGGTATTAGTGGTATTTAGGATCTTGAGGGTCTTGGGTTCTTAAGGTTCTGAATGGTTTTAGTGTCTGAAGCACTCTTTGGGGTTTCAAGGGGGCTAAAGGTATAGAAGGGTCTGTTACTTACATGCACGCACGGATGCATTCCCAGCTCCTTTTATATACAGAAAAGTGCATCCATCCAAAAAATAACTAGATCTACTCCGATCTCGACTTTTCACCAAAAAAAGTATATATATATATATACTTTTGGACCCCTTCAAAAAATGGTCATATATATAAAAATTCTATATATATATATACATATATATTGTACAATAAAAGACATTTCCTGTATTTGTAGCATGGAAATTCTACTATTTAAATAACGTAATGCTTTATCGAATCGAAAATCGAGCTTCACCAAATTCATGTCATGGGCATTAACTATACCTCACTGCCTCCCCTCCCTGCAGAGTGTGGGGAGACGACTTGCGATTTTCACCTGTACATGATGCGGAATAGTGCAGGTGGTTAACCACTGATCCCTGCCGGAGGAAAGGGGATATTGTTAGGGTGGAAACGATGCCAATTCTGAACACAAATTCTCTCGCTCCCTCTGGGGGTGGGTATGACAAGTACATGGAAATAGGGCACAGGAGGATGCCATTTGGCTCGTAATGCCTGTGCTTTTTGCATGCAGATGAGACCACAGTGCAGGAAGCATTAACTAATCCCTGCGTGAAAGGCCTTACTGTTGCCCTACGCTACTCTTTACCCTCATGCTGACCCCTTGTTATGAACCACAGCCAGACAGTGAAGTTTCCTTTTGTTTGCTGATGCTTGCATCTTCCCTGTTTGTGTGTTCTCAACAAGTTTGATGGATTGTGTTGGTTTTTCTTATCCCATTAACACGATGCTGTACTTGGTAATGTCTCAAACGTTTGTGACATTCTAGGTTTGGCAATATGGCGGTGAACGTGCACTCAACTTCGGTGACCAGCGACCACCTCAGCCGGCATGAAATGCTTGATTGGATAAACGACTCGCTACAGCTCAACTTCATAAAAATTGAGCAGCTCGGTTCAGGTATTTATTTGCACTTCCTCCAATATTCCTTTTTGTCTTGATTTTTTTTTCTTTCCTTCGAAAAGTGCATCATGCAATTATGCATCACATATTTCTTAAACTTTTTAGTATTGTGATTTTAATTACATTCTTCAGTTGGCATTTTTTAAAGGCGTAGCTCATCGGGCAGAGCCGTATAGAACAGTGTTTGTCCGTCTGTATGTATGGATGTATGTCCCCTCAAACGTAGAGCAATCAGAGCTGAGAATCTGATCACATGACAGGGTGATGTGATTACATCTGATGTCATTATGGCGGTACGGCTGCTGACTCTCCACGCACCACCATTTTGATTTATATGCCGTTCATGCCAAACATATTGTCAAACCTATCATATATCACAATCGCCATGCTCTACCTTTACATTTTTCATTCAGTGTGAAACACAAAAAACCGATTGTTAAAATTACCATCAAATATCGAAAGCATCGGCATTATGTCTCTTTCAACAATACGGTACGTATAGGCCTTAGGCGTTATGACTCACCGTCCACTTCGGACAAATTAAACCCAGGTTTCTTAATACAGTGGTATCGTTTCAGCAGTATCGTTTTCGTAGTAATAATAATATTACAGTAAATATAACCATAACACATTAATTCCAATGTCGTGAATGTAAAGTTGATGGATTTAAGCGGTGTAACCGCAGAAGTAAGGAATTCACCTCGTTTTAAAATATATATATATATAATTTTCGTAATGGTATTATTATAGGAAATCTAATCGTAACACTAATCCCTTTGTAGTGACTGCAACGTTACTGGAGGTTTTATATATATATATATATATATATATATATATATATATATATATATATATATATATATATATATATATATCATTCAGAAAGTATTCAGACCCCTTCACTTTCTTCAAATTTTGTTATGTTGCAGCCTGATGCTGAAATCGTTTAAATTAATTTTTCCCTTCATCAATCTATACTCAATACCCCATAATGACAAAGAGAAAACAGGATTTTAGAAAGTTTTGCAAATTTATTAAAAAGAAAAAACTGAAATATCACATTGACATAAGTATTCATACCCTTTGCTATGACACTTGAAATTTAGCTCAGGTGCCTCCCATTTCTCTTGATCATCTTTGAGATGTTTCTACACCTTGATTGAAGTTCACCTGTGGTAAATTCAATTGATTGGACATGATTTGGAAAGGCACACACCTGTCTATATAAGATCTCACAGCTGGCAATGCATATCGGAGCAAAAACCAAGTCATGAGGTCGAAGGAACTTCCTGCAAAGCTCAGAGACAGGATTGTGTCGAGGCACAGATCTGGTGTAGCCTACAAAAAAAATCTTCTGCATTGAAGGTTCCCAAGAGCACAGTGGCCTCCATAATTCTTAAATGGAAAAAGTTTGGAACAACCAGGACTCTTCCGAGAGCTGGCCGCCCAGCCAAACTGAGCAATCGGGGGAGAAGGGCCTTGGTAAGAGAGGTGACCAAGAACCCGATGGTCACTCTGACTGAGCTCCAGAGATCCTGTGTGGAGATGAGAGAAACTTCCAGAACGACAACCATCACTGCAACACTCCACCGATCTGGACTTTATGGCAAAGTGGCAAAATAAATTTTTTTGAACAACAAAATTCATTCTTTTCTGTTTTGCTGTGTTGAACCACAAACATTTCCCACTTCATTTTGATTTAAAGAATCTTTGCGAGAATGATTTAACAAGCATTTCTTGCAGTTTTTTTTTCTTCTGTTTGCACCAGAAGATATGAAAACGGTTTGGTGGCATATGGTAATTTGAGTTACTATGGGAAAAAAATATTTGTCTAAATGCATCACACCTCTTTCTTAATTTTATAGCCTGGTGTTGGCTTAGTGGTTAGGGTGCTGGCTTGGGATCCTAGGATCCTGAGTTAGAATCCCGGTCGATCGTTGAATTAACACCAAGGCGGTTGATTCAGCCCGTCATCCTTCCGAGGTCGTCAAATTGAGACCAGCTTGCTGGGGACGAATGAGCCATTCCGGTATCCTGTATCGGAGTGGCGACCTATTCAGGATTGTGCCCAATAGCCAAGGAAACTGATTCGGCTGCCATATGTATCATCGCGGTGCAAAAAGGAATGGTCATCATCTTTCTTAATTTATCTGTGCAACACCATAACCTTAATAAACCTTATGCTGGATGTGAATGGGGCTTTCAAACAGTGCAAAAATCAAAATGTTGATGTTAGCAAGAGGAATAACTACATTGTAATTGTGAATGGCTACAATTTGTTTAACAGTGAGTTGCAAATGAAGCTTGTGTTAATCAAACTTTTCATACCTCAATCGTTAATCACCTCTCACAGATGAAATGTTAGAATATTTCCGAAAGGTTTCCATTAATTTTCATGGTTTTTAGTTGCTAAACTGTACATGTTTTATGTTCAGAACATGTTGGATAATTATGAACCTGGTTTTAGTCTTCGAGTTCGCACTATTTTGTTTTTTCGGGGCCATATTCAAATTTGAATTGCCTTTATTAATACCTCGTACTGTCCTTCTGTTGTAGGTGTCGCGTATTGCCAGTTCATGGACATGCTTTTCCCTGGCTGCTTGAACCTCAAAAAAGTAAAATTCCTTGCTAAGCTTGAGCACGAGTACATCAACAACTTCAAGGTTTTACAATCGGCCTTTAAGAGCAAAAAGGTGGACAAGGTAAGAAGGCTAGTTAAATTGACGAATGATCTGTGAAACCAGACCCAAAAATTCAGCAAGATATGGGTGCCATTTCTATATTGCCTTTGTGGATGGGGTTATTGTGATATTTGTGAGAATATGGGAAGTTAGTGGAGGGGTAGGTGTAAATAAGGGAGAGAAAAAAACAGTCGGTTGGGAGTAATGGTAGAGGGAGGAAATTTGCACGTACCGACTAAGACCGGTTTTATAATATGAAATATGGCCTTGAAACTTTGCCGCTACTGCTTAGGCAACAGATTTTGACTGTTACAGAACATGGTATTATGGCATTAGTTGATAATTTTAGTTGGATTAAAAAGACCTACGGCTTACAGGATAGCATAGAGGTATGCACACACACATTTGAGCAGTATAGCTGGTGTTCAAATTTCGGCCCAGATATAAACACATACTGGTGTTTAGCTTGAAGAACGAGGCATTGGGCAGTGTGCGTAGTTCCTTGGATGTACATTAAGCTGAGTATCTTGTCTGCTGGCATCAGATAGTGGACATTAAAGATCTGATGGCTTCCTTCACAAAGAGTAGGCGAGCCATCGCCAGCACTCTGGCTGAATTCCAAATTCCTGCACACTCCATCGAATATCATGTGTTGGAGTGGCAACCATCCAGTATTGTAATCCTAGCCAGGAAACAGCTTCAGCAAAGACAAGACACTTCACCATAGATCATGGTACATAAATAACCATGATAAAATTGTGTGCAAGTTAGTAATGACGTGAAATAGTCGGCCTTCGCTTGATAAAGGGGTTACAAGACTATTGTAACGCCTGTGTGTGCATGTGCGTGTGTGCATTCCCGCATCTATATATTTTCGCTTTATTTTTTTCTCTTCAACCGCTTGTCCAATCGATGTAAAACTTTGAACATGGGGGGACTCCCCATGGAGAATATTTTATTGATAACTCTAATGTCCTCGGTCACATGGTATGGCAGCCATATTGGATTAAACATCATTGAAGACAAAAAATTGGACATCTTTTTCTCTGAAATCACTCAACGAAAAAAATTGAAACTTGAAATATGATATCGACTCCCCATTGGGTATATAGGGTGATAGCGTTGACACCATCGGTGAAGTGGTTTTCCAGCCGTAATTGGTTGAATCGAAATCCTTATCCAAAAAAGCTGAAACTTTATATATCTGATGTGAGTGAAGAATTACATTTACAACGTCATCGGTCACGTGGTCTGGTGGATTGAAAATAAAAATGTAAAAAAATCTTCTCCAGAACCACTTAACACATCGATGTGAAACTTCATATATATGATCGACTAGCCATGGAGAATATAGTTTGAAAAGAATTTCATAATCATCTTTATTGACACAATTTAGACTTAATTTTCACAATTTAGCCTTAATAAATGTCTTCATAATTAATCAATACAAGAAAGCTACGGATAATGGCAATGTATGTGACATAATAGGGTGCATGGATGATATAGTATAGGGTCCATAATAGCAATGGGCCATAATAGTTGCGTGTTCAGTTAATGATGGTATTTTTGTTCAGAATGAGTGCCCGAGGTGAGACTATGCGCTCCACTGAGTGCAGTTCTAATGACCCAAGACATTGGCAGACAACAAATTTTACTCAGAAATATACTACGAGGTATTTAACTTCCACAAATGGTGGTTATAGCTGAATTTTTTTGCCAATTTGCTTTTACACTGTAGAGTTCCCCTTCCTCAATGCCCACACAATGCTCAACAAAACCAAGGATTTATTAACAAAGAAATGGGGCATGGGAGAGAGAGAGAGAGACAGACAGACAGACTTTTACTTATGAAGTCGTTTATTACAAAAGTATAAAGAAACAAATTGAAAACAATTCCAGTCAATGTACAGTGCATTCAGAAAGTATTCACACCCCTTCAATTTTTTCACATTTTGTTGTGTTGCAGTCTTATGCTGAAATCGTTTTAATTCTTTTTTTCTCTCATCAATCTACGCTCAATACCCCATAATGACAAAGAGAAAACAGGATTTTAGAAAGTTTTGCAAATTTATTAAAAAGAAAAAACTGAAATATCACATTGACATAAGTATTCAGACCCTTTGCTATGACACTTGAAATTTAGCTCAGATGCGTCCCATTTCTCTTGATCAACTTTGAGATGTTTCGACACCTGGATTGGAATCCACTTGTGGTAAATTAAATTGATTGGACATGATTTGGAAAGGCACACACCTGTCTATATAAGGTATCACAGCTGACAATGCATATCAGAGCAAAAACCAAGCCATTAGTTCGAAGGAACTGCCTGCAGAGCTCAGAGACAGGATTGTGTCGAGGCATAGATCTGTGGAAGCCCACAAAAAAATTTCTGCTGCATTGAAGGTTCGCAAGAGCACAGTGGCCTCCATAATTCTTAAATGGAAGAAGTTTGGAACAACCAGGACTCTTCCTAGAGCTGGCCACCCGGCCAAACTGAGCATTCGGGGGAGAAGGGCCTTGGTAAGAGAGGTGACCAAGAACCCGATGGTCACTCTGGCTGAGTTCCAGAGATCCTGTGTGGAGATGGGAGAAACTTCCAGAAGGACAACCATCACTGCAACACTCCGCCGATCTGGGCTTTATGGCAGAGTGGCCAGACAGAAGCCTCTCCTCAGTGAAAGACACATGAAAGCCCGCTTGGAGTTTGCAAAAAAGCACCTAAAGGACTCTCAGACTGGGAGAAACAAGATTCTGTGGTCTGCTGAAACCAAGATTGAACTGTTTGGCCTCAATTCTAAGCGTCATGTCTGGAGGAAACCATTCACCGCTCATCACCTGCCCAATACCATCCCAACGGTGAAGCATGGTGGTGGCAGCATCATGCTGTGGGGGTGTCTTTCAGCAGCAGGGACTGGGGGACTGGTCAGGGTTGAGGGAACAATGAACGGAGCAAAGTACATAAATATACTTAATGAAAACCTGAAACAGAGCGCTCAGGACCTCAGACTTGGCCGAAGGTTCACCTTCCAACAGGACAATGACCCTAAGCACACAGCCAAGACAACGCAGGAGTGGCTTTGGGACAACTCTGTGAAGGTCCTTGAGTGGCCCAGCCAGAGTCCTGACTTGAACCCAATCGAACATCTCTGGAGAGACCTGAAAATGGTTGTCCACCGACGGTCCCCATCCAACCTGACATAGCTTGAGAGGATCTGCAGAGAAGAATGGCAGAAAATCCCCAATTCCAGGTGTGCAAAGCTTGTCGCATCATGCCCAAGAAGACTGGAGGCTGTAATTGCTACGAAAGGTGCTTCAACGAAGTACTGAGTTTAGGGTCTGAATACTTATGTCAATGTGATATTTCGTTTTTTTTTTCTTTTTAATAGATTTGCAAAACTTTCTAAAAGCCTGTTTTCTCTTTGTCATTATGGGGTATTGAGTGTAGATTGATGAGGGACAAAATGAATTTAAACGATTTCAGCATAGGGCTGCGACATAACAAAATGTGAAAAAGGTGAAGTGGTCTGAATACTTTCTGAATGCACTGTATGTAAAGAAATCAAGAAACAGGAGTACATGAGATACCTATTAAAGCTTTGCCCCTTCCCTCCTAAACTCCCCCCTAACCCCTCCCCCTATAAACTCCCTCCTCGCCCCTCCCCTTAAAATCTCCCCACCCTCATTTTTTCTCCATTTCCCCCCTCCCCCCTCCTCCCCCTCCCCTCCTCCTCAAAGCATCCTCCCCACTTCTTCCCCCTTCCAACTCTCACCTCCATCTGCCCAAACCTTCTTCCTCGCTCTGCGCCCCCCTCAAATGACACCTCACTTTTCCTCACTCAATCACCATCAAACATTTTGTCCGCCCCATCCTTCCCTTTCTCCTAGCTATTCTGAAATCTCTGACACACTTTCAACAGCTCTCCCGACCTCTTCCTCCTCTTCCACATCTTACCCTACCCCCCCTCCCACAGCCCCCCCCCCCGTTCTGTATCTGATGCTCCCCCTTCCTCTTTATTAACGGTATGGACCTCAAACATCCAGGGCCTTCGCTCAAACTTGACTGATCTCTCCATACAGGTTCTGACAAACCAGACTTGATCTGCTCAACAGAAACTTTCCTCCTTCAGGATGTCTCTGATTCCTTAATATCTCTCCCGGGTTACTCCTTCCTCCGGTATGATAGACCTGAGCCTCGTCCTGGAGGTTGGGTTGCTATCTTTATCAAAAACTCTCTTCCTCACTCGCCATGCACTGCCCTCTCTCCACGTCACCCCCAGGAGTACCCCTGGCTACGGCTTCCCCTTCGCTCCCACCTTTTGTTCATACGTGTGTTGTACCATCCACCTAACAGCGATGACTCCATCGACATCTCACTGTCTGATAATATGGACCATCTGTCTACTCATCCCAACTCTCTCTTCCTCATATGTGGTGATTTCAATTGTCACCATGCCAGTTGGCTGGGTGTGGGTACTTCTCTCACCAGCCATGGCTCATCAGCAAAGGGCTTCTGCGACTCACTGGGTCTGACTCAATCTGTCAATTTCCCGACCTGGATCTCAGTCAACGGAGCATCTTCTCTTCTAGACATGGTGATGACTAACTTCCCTGCAAATGTGTGCTGCTCTTCTTCTGCTCCAATCGGCTCATCTGATCATGTGCTTGTTAAAGTGGACATCTCTCTGACCATTCTCAGAGAGCCTCCTCAGCATCGACGAGTCTGGCATTTCACTCAGGCCAACTGGCACGGTCTTCAATCAGCCATCAATCATCTGGACTGGTCTCCCATCTCTACCGCCTCTGACATCAACTCATCCTGGGAATTCTTCCAAAGTAAACTGCTCTCTCTCTCATGCACAGATTTATCCCCTCTCGTCTTCAGTTGTCATACCCTTCCTCCCGTCCATGGTTTACAGAATCTTGTGGTGAGGTAGTTGCCCAGAAACAACTTGCCTTCACCTCCTGGGAAGCAAATCCAACAGAAGGAAATCTCATTTCCTTTCACAAAGCTCGAAACAAGTGTGTGTCCACCCTCAGGAGAGCCAGGAAACACTATCTCTCCACACTCAAGACTGAACTCTCAAACCTGTCTCCCTCTTCCAAATCCTGGTGGCGTCTGGTCAAATCTGTTTCTGGTGTTTGTTCCCCCTCCATCCCCTCCCTTACCTCAAACGGCTACACCGCTGACTCCGCTTGTGAAAAAGCTGAATGCCTCAACTCTGTGTTTGCCTCTAAATCTTGTGTCCCGAACCCATCCCTCTCTGTACCCACCGTACCCAGTCGTACTCAGCTGTGCCTGGACTCTGTGTCCTTTTCTCCTGACAAGGTGGAGAAGTTTCTGTCAACCCTCGACTCTGATTCTGCAACTGGACCTGACAGCATCAGCCCACCGGTCCTAAAATCCTGCTCTGCTGCTCTTTCAATCCCTCTCTCTGTTCTATTCACCCTCTCTTTTGCTCAAGGTCATCTGCCATCAGCTTGGAAATCAGCCAACATCACCGCTTTACACAAAAAAGGTGCAAAAACAGATCCTTGCAACTACAGACCAATCAGCCTTCTCCCAATTATCAGCAAAGTCATGGAATCCATCATTGCTTCGGATAGCAAATCTTTCCTCTTCCCCAATGGCTTGATCTCTGACTATCGATTTGGTTTCAGACCAGGTCACTCTACTCTGGGCATGTTGCTTCTGCTGTCTCAACAATGGATGGAGGTCCTCAATGCCAAACGTGAAATTAGAGCTGTCTCCCTTGACATATCCCGTGCCTTCGATACGGTCTGGGACCCCGCTCTGCTCACCAAACCTACCTCCTATGGTATCCATGGAAATCTCTACGCATGGCTTGCGGACTTCCTCTCTAGTCATAGCCAACGTGTGGCCCTGAATGGGTTTCTCTCATCTCCCCTTCCTGTTCAGGCTGGAGCTCCCCAAGGCAGTGTTCTGGGCCCTGTGCTTTTTCTGGTCTTCATCAATGAACTCTCCGACTCTCTTGAAAATCCTCTCTCCCTCTTTGCTGATGACTCCACTCTCTGCTGCTCCATTCCTCATCCCTCAGATCGGCAGTCTGCAACCTCCTCACTCTCAGCAGACCTGGACAAAATCACAGACTGGTCAAACAAGTGGAACATGTCTTTCAATCCTGACAAATCTCACACTCTTACGATGTCTCTCTGAAAAGACCGACTGCACAACCCTCCCATCTCTACTTTCTGAACAATCCTCTCCAAGAAGTTCTGTCACTCTAGCTTTTGAGTCTCACTATCTGCCATGATATTTCCTGGGAAAACCGCAGTTCCAATCTGGCCTCCAAAGCCAGTCGCCGACTTGGCATCCTCCGTCGTGCGAAGTCCTTCCTTGGCACACCTGAGCTCCTCACCACATACAAGGCTTTCATCCACAGCTCAATGGAATACTGTTCTCCCCTATGGGCTTGTGCTCCTGCCTCACACTTAGCTCGGTTTCACGCTGTTGAAACCAAAGCTTTCAGAATCATTGGAATCTCCCGCGATGACGCTAACTCCGAGGGCCTTTCACTTACTCACCACAGGCAGGTTGGTGGTCTTTCTGTCTTCTACCGACTCCTCTCTGGCCTTGCTCCCCCAGCTCTCTCTGGGCTCTGTCCCACAAATATTCCTACAGGTCGCACAAGATCTGCCTGCAACCCCCTTATGGTTAAACTGCCAAAATCAAGACTCTCCGCTCACCTTCACTCCTTCATTCCTCTTTTCTCCCGCCTCTGGAACAAACTCCCTCACTCTCTTCAATCCCACTCCTCCCTCCAGGTCTTTAAAACAGCTCTTCACCACCATCTCTTATCTTCCCCCATCCAAACCCTTGATCTTTTCTACCTCCGCTAATTTCACCCTAGATCCACTTTTTTGAAATACCAACTTCTTTCCTGGAAGGCCTTGCAGTGTCCTTGTGTGTTGTACTTCTCCCCCTTCCTCCCCATTCCCACGCCTCCTCCACCCCCCCTCCCCCCAAGCCCTCTCCCTCCCACAGATCTCTCGATGTCCATGCTCTCAAATGTTGTTTGTGCTTCCCCTTCTCTCCCCATCTTGTCTACTGCTACCCTTATTATATGTTTTGTGTGTATGTTAGATTTTTTCTGTGATAAATGTTAGCTCTGTCATGAGCCTCAATCCTGTATACAAAAACAAAAAAAGAAAACAGAATTATTCTCCCTCCACTCTACACAACACTTCAACCTTGCACCATTTCTGAATGAAGTCGTTAACTTGTGAAATCTCCTGGTAAAAATGAAATTTCAATTTAAGATGAGCACATATAGAGCCTCTAAATGCTAACAAAGCATTGCATTCTAATGAACTAACACCCAAAATCATTCTCTTTTGAGTCATGTGTATCGCGAGTTTTGCTTCAGCAAGCAGGTAATTTGCAACTTCAGTTCCGAAATTATTGTACAATACAGACATACAGTAAACAAAATAATGGAAAGAAAAACGAAGATCAAATTTCTGGAAAATAAATTGGAAGAGTTAAAAAAGCGGAACCAGCTTTTAGTATCCAACATAAGCGTGGAAAATATCCTTGGAGTGGCGGCAAAAATGACATTCATCAGATTGCAGAAGGTTCGGTCTTTTCAAAAACACACGTTTAAAGGCAAGGAATAGTGTGCGAGCTACACTGTATGTCTGCGCCACGTTTAGACACGGGTGACTTATAGACGGAGGACCAGGCGGGATATTGTAGCGGTTACCGCTGGGTATACACAATCGCCTTGCACCTGCCGAGGACGCGGCCAGGGGAGCGATTACCATGCCGGGCTCGCCCAGGCCGCCCGGACAGGCCCAGATGCGCCTCTCCCGGGCATGCCCGGACTCGCCTTTACCGTGCTCGCCCGAGCCACCCGGGCACGCCCGGTCTCGTCTTTCCCGGGCATGCCCAGACTCGCTTTTCCAGGGCTCGCCCAGGACGCCCGGGCACGCCCAGTCTCGCCTTTCCGGGGCTCGCCCAGGACGCCCGGGCATGCCCAGCCTCGCCTTTCCAGGGCTCGCCCAGGACGCCTGGGCATGCCCAGCCTCGCCTTTCCAGGGCTCGTCCAGGACGCCCGGGCATGCCCAGTCTCGCCTTTCCAGGGCTCACCCAGGGCGCCCGGGCACGTCCAGACTCGCCTTTCCAGGGCTCGTCTAGGACGCCCGGGCACGCCCAGTCTCGCCTTTCCAGGGCTCGCCCAGGACGCCCGGGCACGCCCAGTCTCGCCTTTCCAGGGCTCGCCCAGGACGCCCGGGCACGCCCAGTCTCGCCTTTCCAGGGCTCGCCCAGGACGCCCGGGCATGCCCAGCCTCGCCTTTCCAGGGCTCGCCCAGGACGCCCGGGCATGCCCAGCCTCGCCTTTCCAGGGCTCGCCCAGGACGCCTGGGCATGCCCAGCCTCGCCTTTCCAGGGCTCGCCCAGGACGCCCGGGCACGTCCAGACTCGCCTTTCCAGGGCTCGCCCTGGACGCCCGGGCACGCCCGGTCTCGCCTTTCCCGGGCAAACGCTCCGGCATGACGTGTTTGAGTGTGTATATATATATTGCTGCCCGATAAACGGGCTTTTGAGAGTACCCGAGTTTGATTTGTGCAATAAAGCAACTCGGACGAATTCCCATCTTTTGTCGCGTCAATCCGTTCGACTCGCGTTGGAGCACAGCTCCTTCAATATAATGTTACCCCTGCAGACAGAAGCTCTTTCCAGTGGGTGGTAAATATGCTATTGGATTTGGCAGAAATAACGACATTAAGACATTGCACAATCATATAGCAGTCTTTGTACAGGTTTGTAAAGGCTTTGCGTAGGAAGTGCTAGAGAAACAAAAAATCTGTGAAATCAGGGTTTGTTGTTCTTGCATATTGGCCACGATAAATTAACAATAATTGAACGTAGAAGTTGTCCAATTAAACGTGAGCATTGAAATTTCCAAAATCTGGTGAGAGGTCTGCCATTCAGAACAAGTATAATTAATAATGTCCCTGACAAGGAAGAAAGCAGATTCGATGTAGAATTGAACGAGGGACCTACTTTGGCAGTCATGATGAAATAAGCTGTTGTGAAAAACAGGTTCACACATAAGATTGCAAAAATTTATCATACTCCTTGTTTTGTACTGGAAGGAAACGCTGACTGGCATTCAGGAGACCTTGATAAAAGCAGGGCAGCAAGGATGTGTGAGGCACAGTGAAGAGTTATAGACAAAGGGAAGTAGAATACTGGAGGAGGTGGAGGAATGAGTTGGAGGAGAGAGTGTGGCAGGGGGAGGCAGCTTTGTGGATGTGTGGGGGGCAGCTTTGAAAAGGAGGGGAGATTTAAAGGGGAGGGTGAGGATGGTCATTCAAGAGAGAAAGGCATGTGGGAGCTTAGGAGAGGAGTGAGGGAAAGCTTGAATGGGGAAGAGAGTGAAGTTTGCTTTGAAGAGGGCAGAGGAAATTGATTTGAGAGGGAAGCTTTGAGAGGGAGGGAAGATGATGAGAGAAGGCACAGCCATGGGGGAGGACAGAGAGGATTGGGAGAGGGGGAAGATGAGACTGGGTAGTGGTATGGTGAAGATGGGAGCAGGCATGAGGAGGTGGGAAGATTAAGGGGTGAGGAGAGGAAAGAAAGAGCATGAGGGAGGTGTTGAGGAGTGCAGTAAATGAGAAAGCGAGATATCTGTTAGGTTGGAAAGGAGCACACACATGTTTGAAACCTTTGAAACCCACAGTTTGGGACAACAGAGGAGGAGCTGATTTTATAGTGAAGGACAGTGGAGAGGTGCTAGGTGAGGAGGCAGAATGAGGGGAAGGATTAGAGAAGGTTAGGTAATTAGGATGAGAGGAGGCACTGTAAGGGGCAAGATGCGATGGGTAAGGATGGGGTAAAACAGGCGAGGATTTAGGTTTAGGAGGAGGTAGATTGGTGGAGGTGGGTGAATTGACAAAGAAAGGAGGATTGGAATGGAAGAAGCTTGGAGGAAGAGGGACAGTAAGTAGGGTGGTTTTGAAAGGGAGGATGGGGGTACAAACAGGCATTGCAAACTGGGGTTCTTGAGATTTTCAAGTCAGAGATATGTTTAAAAATATTAGAGGCGGGGTGGAATAAAGGTGAGTTCAGAGAATATTGGTGGTATATAGACGATACTGTTGGCAGAAAGATTTTATTTGGGATTTTGCATGATCCCACCACAACCAAAGATGAGCGTGTTCAAACCTGTAGGCACGAATTTCCTTCCATACCGCTCGAAAATAGTCTTTATATTGTTTGTCACTCAGAAGGTGTGCATTTAAGGGTCCAGAATGCATGAGTGCACGCCTTAGAATGCACGCTTTATAATGCATGCCTTAGAATGCACGCCTTAGAATGCACGCCTTAGAATGCACGCCTTAGAATGCACGCCTTAGAATGCACGCCTTAGAAGGCACGCCTTAGAACGCACGCCTTAGAACGCACGCCTTAGAACGCACGCCTTAGAACGCACGCCTTAGAACGCACGCCTTAGATCGCACGCCTTAGAACGCACGCCTTAGAACGCACGCCTTAGAACGCACGCCTTACAACGCACGCCTTACAACGCACGCCTTACAACGCACGCCTTACAACGCACGCCTTACAACGCACGCCTTACAACGCACGCCTTACAACGCACGCCTTACAACGCACGCCTTACAACGCACGCCTTACAACGCACGCCTTACAACGCACGCCTTACAACGCACGCCTTACAACGCACGCCTTACAACGCACGCCTTACAACGCACGCCTTACAACGCACGCCTTACAACGCACGCCTTACAACGCACGCCTTACAACGCACGCCTTACAACGCACGCCTTACAACGCACGCCTTACAACGCACGCCTTAGAACGCACGCCTTAGAACGCACGCCTTAGAACGCACGCCTTAGAACGCACGCCTTAGAACGCACGCCTTAGAACGCACGCCTTAGAACGCACGCCTTAGAACGCACGCCTTATAATGCACGCCTTAACGGCGTCCACCTGCTGACGATGGTAATTTAAGGGACAACATGACTAAACTTTGATCTGTGAAGCCGGTTGGTAGAATTTGAGATGTAGTCACATCATCTAACATTGGCTTATTAACATAAATTATATCAAGTGTTTCCCTTGATATAAAGCCATCCTGACATCTGCACCATATGTCGCAATGCAAATGTGTGTGTTGTAGCCTCTATACATCCCTAATATAACAGCTCTTAACGATGTTCTCTCAACCCTTAGTGGAGACAGCATGACGCTCATGACCATTGCTATCAACTTATGGATAAATTGTGCAATTAAAATCTCCAGCGATACAAATAAATGCGGTCAAATCCTGCTCTATTATGAAATCCTGTAGTATGAGAAAGACACTTTTCTTTTCTATAGGATCACTGTGCAGTGTGCATCTAGACATCCACTGCGATTATTTTTTGTTTATTACAATATAAATCCACAGATATGGGGTGCCCTTTATATACAGTATTTTCTTAAAGGACACCTGCTCTTCCCTTGTGCCTTAAACAGACCAACACTGGCCTTAGGTATACGACTCCTGCTTAGAAACCACTGGGGGATGGGAGGGGGGAAGTTCCCACTACTGTAGTCATGGGGGCAGGAGGGGAATGGCGATCCCACTGTTGCAGTCAAGGGGTGAACCGATACAACTGCAGCAGCAGCATAAGTTCTCTTCACATCAGGACAATGATACTGTTGCGGATCTCAGAGTACGGCACTCCCGTTAGCAAGGTGGGGGGGGGGGGGGGTTAATCCCCTTGTCTTGTTAAGCTGGCCGTCTCCGGTCCTGGAACTATCCCGCTCCTTTGCGGGGTGAGATTGGCCAGGGCGATTGGTCAAAGGTTTCCCAAATACCTTCACCAATCTCTCCGCAAAGCAGGGAGATGAGTCCCTGCTCGAACCGCGGATGTGATGGTAATTGCCGAGCGGTTTAGCAATCCACGATCCGAGCCGTTAACAAAAGGACAAACCCGATTTAAAGCGGTTGGCCAAATCGTGCCACAGATACTCAATTGGGGACAGGACGCAAGCGATCGGATGAGAGGAACCAAAGAATTAGAAGGGTGAAGGAAGAACAAATATGATTATTAACTACACTAAAAGAGGAAACGAAAGGCAAGAATATACAAAACAGGGAAATAAAAGGACATAGGGCAAGCTTATCTAAACAGTCTTAACTTATCACGACCCCAGGACAAACAGACAGACTCACACGGAATGGTAGCTGGTAGGGGAGGAAGGTCCAGGCAGATGGTTCCAGGCGATGGGATCCGTCCAGGCTCCGGGTCCGCGGGCGAAGAACAGCAGGCAGCTTCGCGTATCGTTGGCGCGCGACCGGACCTTACATATGCGAGGGGCTGGAATGCTGCGTACGTATAGCGTGCCGAACGCTCTCAAAACCAACCGGCAGTTCGTATCAAACGATCCTCTGCGCAGTTCCTCATCAAAGGGCTTCCCTCGCGCAGTTCTCTTGGTGTCTGCCAATCATTCGCTCATCCCCCCCGCATCTGCCCATATTCCGAAGTAGTCCGCGGCGGCGCTTTTATTACCTGCCTCGCGTATCAAGCCGCGTCCGCTTCGCTCCGCCTACCGGTGAACACGCCTCGGCCCGGATTGGTCGCGAGGGTTCATTGGTACCTCCCCTCGTGACGCGTTGATTGGGCCACACCTATGTTCCTGGCTGCCCCTCCCTTCTTCTCCCACTCTGCCACGTGGCTTATGGCGGCGGGCAGGAACAAACCAAAAGGCAGCGAACGCTGAGGCGGCTGCGGCTGGTAGAGTAGCGCAATATGATTTGGAGGGCAGATTACGCAGCAAAATGAATGGAATGGGAATTTGAGAAGGGGCCTAGGTTATTTGATTAATACAACGCAGATTCAACTATTGGAAACAGATCCTTACCTGAAACACGTACTAATGAAATAACTAAAGAAGAAGCCTATGGTGTGCTACGTGTTGCTCATGGCCTAACTAGGGTGCGACCTTTGACCTTTACACCAAAAATGGGAATATTTACAGGGGATTATTTATAAGAGAATATCACAGATATTTACAAAGTGGAGGGTTCTAAAAACCACAACAATACCAAGTGTGCCATAAGCACCACAAGCATAGCAAGCTAAGGTCTCCGCAGTGCAAAAATTCTGTATTCATGTTCCGCTGGACCATCGGGCTCACTCACCCTAGTTAAACTGCGAGGCTGTGCTGGGCTGATCCTTGGCCCCACTCGATAGTGTCGAGTGTTACCAGGCCTCTTCCCTCCCCCTTCCCCCTTAAACCGCCTCGCAGTGCCATCAGTCCTCGAAAGCTCACGACTCTCCCACCACCCCCACCTCTCTGCTTCCATGCCTGGTGGCCGCTGACACGCTGCTGCCTGGGCGAAGATCTCCGAGAAGCGCCCCAGCAGTTTTGACATGGAGACACTGGCGCTTGTGCTACGTGCCAACTTCCATTCCTGCCAGAGGCGCCCCAGCAGTTTTGGCATGGGGACACTGGTGCTTGTGCCACGTGCCAACTTCCATCCCTGCCAGAGGCGTCCATAGGATTTCTCCACACAGTTTGCGATCGTCCAGGTGGGACACCTTCCACTTTCACGCCGAACGTGGCTCCTTTAACAGGACCATTTCCGACACGTTGGAGATCACCATTCGGTCCAAAAGCTCGTCTGGATCATGTTCATAGCAGAGAGATATCCCTTCTGTACGGGTCACACATAGAGCCAGTGCGGGGGTAACGATCGGCAAACACGCACTCGGCGACTTCCGTCGTCTTGGAGCGCCAGCCCCCTCTGGCTGACGCATTGAACGCCTTGGAGAACATCGCCAGATCAGAGTCCCAACGGGATGCATAGATCAGCGATTCCCATGCCCGAAGAGTGCGGCGGCCCACAACCGGACCTGCCCGCATGCATGTGAGGCCTCCCCGAGGCACCAGCCCCATCCTCCCCCAGCTGCCTCAGTGGATATGGAACAATATTCATTGTTCCAATCTTTTAATTCAAGAAAATATTCAGCTGTTTTGCACCATATTTTAACACGCCATAGCAGAACCTTTGAAACGATTCTTCCACACATTTTAATTTGTCGTTCCTGGTGACTAATACTTAACTAGTCCAAAGGAGTCATTGGGTCACCAACCTTTTAATAATTTTGAATCAATATTGCCAAGCTCAGTCTATAAAATTTCTCAAATTTTTTTTTCTTGAGACTCTGGGCTCCCAACCTTGTGTAGCATGGGTATGTTGCTAGTTCATCAATAATTTGTCCCAGGAGCATCATGTATTCATCATGTGTTTGGCATTTTAGGATAACATACAGGCCACATTATTTCAGAAATGTGTCACTAAAGCACTTACCAGAGTACTAGACATCAGGAAAAGAGAAAAGTCAGTTGGCACACATGTTTTTCGGGCTTTCATTGGCATGCATGACGATACAGGATGGCAGAGTCAGCATGTTTGCAGACAAAGGGAAACTAAGTGCACTCAAAATCATCAGTACCAACAATCAGATACAAACCACCTTCGCCCATTTGGGAAAGGAATGCGATGTTAGTGACGAGCTCATGGATAATTTGGAGAAAGTCACAATTTGCATGACTATGCTCCACACCTAATATATGATTTATAGATTGAATTCACAAGAACTTCTGTGACTTGCACCCCTAGACTTGTGTATATTCATGTAATGTGTTGAACAGATATATTACTGTACGAACAGATAAGTACTGAAATCAGGATAAATGCCACTTTTGCATGTCCATACTTAACCATACAATCGATGCTTCTTCAAGATATAGTGTAAATGGAGTATGCATCCACTGCAAGTCTTGAAATGTATTGTCACGTGGAAAGATGGGGGGCGGGGGGATCCAGCTCGGCTTTGGTAAGTGTAGTATGGTCCGTGTGTTTCGAGTAAGTTAGATTGCCATGTAACCGGGACCTGTCAGAGTAAGTTTGTTACACGTGGTACTGAGGAGTTATCGTATGTAATTTATAGACAGGTTAGACCTTAATTTGTATGCGTGAATACCTCTTATTAGTAAGCAGGGCTAGTAGGTGAGAACTTCTCATGAGAAAGGCACACGTCACGTGTGCAAAAGGCCATCGCGGTCTGTCTGGACAGTGTCTGTCAGCCATGGTGGCGTAATGTGTTGTGGAGTTGGAAGTGCCATGTGCCTTTATTTTGTGGGTGAGACGGCAGAAGAGAACTCTGCCCAGGAGGAAAAGATAACCACAGGAAGAGGAGAATGTGAGAGAACTCGCTTGAGGAAGGAGGGAACAAGAGCCAAAGGTGGGCGGTCCGCTTCGAAAGTCCGCTTATCCGCTTATCCGCTGCAGCGGACTAACGTTTTCGAAGCGGATAAGCGAATCGGAACAACCCCCGGAAACCGAAGCGGATAAGCGTAAGCGGACTACCGAAAAATTAAAGCGTATCGCGATTCGCCAAATCAGCTGTTAGCCTGAGCCGTTACTCTAGAATTGTGAATATTTATTTAAGTGAATAATAAGTGAAACCCTAACAACTCGGCTCTCGCCCCATCTCTTCCCGCTCGAGTTCCGTGATGCTTGGGTAACTCTATTTCTCAGGCAGAACACGCTGCTCCCGAGCTCTGCCTCAGTCGAGCGCGTGTTCAGCTACGGGTCGGACAGCCCCAGGCCTAAGAGGTCGGCCCTGGCTGCACCGAACTTCGAGGCCCTCGTCTTCATGAAGGGCAACCTCCAAATCCTCAAGAAGGCCCATGAGGTGGAGGAGGAAGACGAGGACTAGTCAACAGACTGCTAGTCTGTTGACTAGTAGACTCTCTTGTCAAAGAAAGGACGAGCAAATTGATTTTTCTTTAATGTAATTTGCATATATTAAAATTATATTTAAATTAACTGTAGCATAGAGTAGAGTCGGGTGGAAAACTTTATTTCAATAAATTTTGAATAAATTTTATTTAAATAAAAATGTATATTTTTGATCTTAAAAGCTTTGTTTGTCTTTGTAGTAGTTAGAAATGGCTATTTAGGCTTAAAAAGCATTAAATTCCCTTTAGAAACGTCAAAAATCGCTTTTAAAACGTCGAAGCGCTTTAAAAAAATCGAATCGAAGCGGATAAGCGGTAAGCGGACTAAGATTTTCGGCCGCTGAAGCGGATAAGCGAATCGGACTACACGGGCTGGCGGAGCGGATAAGCGGTAAGCGGACTTAAAATTTTCCGAATCGCGCCCACCTTTAACAAGAGCGACCCGTAAATGAGGAAGAAGAAGAAGAGGGTTCATGGGTTGAGACGAGAGATCAGAAAGCCTCGTGTGGAATACGCACGCCTTAAAATGCACACACGCCTTAGAAGGAGGCCAAACAAATAAGCTGATCAGTGATCACAGAGGGGACTAATTGTGTCTTGTCTCTTTTGAGATTGACCCAAGCTGGGATCACCCTTGTTTTTGGAGAGGCTGGAGGAAGAGAATGGAGGGCAGAGCAGGAGGCCTCAATCGCTTGGAGGATAAACTATAAAGGGGTCCATAAGGCCTCGTGGAGGCGAATTGTCGCTGGCATTCCTTGTAATTGATCTTCATCGTGCTCATTTTTGGCCTTCGGCATCTTGGGAGCTATTCCTCACTGGCTGTCGTCTCGCACCTGGTCTCTGAAGCGGTCTGCTTTGAGTCTGGTGTTCACCCTGTGCATCAGAGAAAGGGAAGTCTCACCTGCATTATTGTGTTGTTGCATGAGTGTGATCTGTGGCGCCTAGTTGGTTAGGAATTGCTTTATTTCCAATCATTGTACATAAGTTTGAATATTCCCATTTACCTCTTTGTGTCCATTTGACTCGCTTGGTTCGTTCCGTTTTTGTTTATAGCGTGTTGTTACCCTCTTCCCTGTTTGCTTTACAAAATAAATCCTTTAAAAGGTAAGAAAACTTGTTTGAGCCATCTTTCTCTCCTTTTTTGTGTGTGTTTGCTGTCGTTTTCGGCCAAATTGAATGATCCAGAGGGAACGGCGAAGTTGTATAAATTATTTGAACGCAGTGTATATTGTCCTCCAATTGTGTTCTCCCCTACCCTTCATCGTTATGTGCATCCCAATTGTTTGTCTGTTTCTGTCTACTTTCTTCCTCTGCCCTGCTGTTGGTGTTTCCCCTATCTTCTGCAGTTCCCTTTGTTATGTTGTGTCCTGATCTGTTCTGTGTCCGAACTCTTTCAAGAACCTTGACCATGTATTAAAAAAAAATAAAAGAGTATAGCATTCCAATTTCAGTCGCAAAATTGGCGAGAATTGTAATTTGAGGGTCTGTATAAAATGAAGCACATACCTGTCCACATGTTTGGGCGCTTATTTCTATCACATTTTAAAGTTCATTGTGGCCATTATCTTTATCACTGGTGCAAAATTTTTATACCATTAAATGAGGAATTTAATATCCTTTCCAACAAGATACAAATATTTTGTGAAAACACTTGTATACATTCTTTATACACCATAAACTGTCAATGACCCTATATATTTTGGGAGAAAATCTGGCTGTTGGTGACGTCAGGGGATGGGTTGTGTATCTATAACTATAAAAGGCAAAAAAGTTTATCTCCTTGTTTTGTTTGTGTTCTATGCACAGCCACATCTTTTAGGTTACACACTCCAAACATGGGTTACAAATACAACTTTGGGGCGGGTGGCGCGAGGGATGGGAGTGGAGGGACATAAAATTATCTATGTAAATGTGTACCGTGTAGCGCCACCTAGTGGTGGGGGCAGAGGGTATTACAATTCCCTTTTTTACCTGGGTAATGCTGAGGTTAAAGCACTCTTTGTCCGGGTAAATTAATTTTGGCGTACAGGACGACTAATTGGTCCATAGGCTCCGCTAGTTGAGTGATAAAACAGAGATGGCAAAGAGCTCCACACTGCTATCACACATTTGTCATCTCTGGGGATGCTAGCCTTGCTAAAAATCACAATTAGCCTTACTCCCTCTGACTGATACTGATGACGAAAATTTTGGGGTCTGGCTCAAGAGCTAGCTTAAGACGACAACAATTTATTTCTAAAAGGAAATCAAGGCAGAGATATTAAAGCTTCATCAATCTAAAAATTGTTTGATTTTAATAATGACAGATGTTTTGTGGCATAATGAATGATCTATTAAATGTTTACAAAATATTCTTTGATAGTTTAGCTGCAAGAGGATTTTAAAAAAAGATCAAAGTCAGTCTGAGACTGAAGCCTGAGACTTCTGTATATTCTAACCTGGGATGCTTTTAGATCCACTTCGAGTTGTTGGACTGCGTGCTGGAACTTGTGCGCTTTTAATTGCAAGATTGAAAATATTGTTTTGTTTTGTTCAATACCTTTGGAGCTATGTTAGGAAGATAGAGGACTAACTTTCCAATTCTTTCAATCTAGATCATTCCTGTGGACAAGCTGGTGAAAGGAAAGTTTCAGGATAACTACGAGTTTGTGCAGTGGTTCAAAAAGTTTTTCGACGCCAACTACGATGGGAAGGAATATGATCCGGTACTGTCTCGTCAAGGTCAGGATGCTTTGCCACCTCCCAGTCCTGGGGATCATACATTCGGCAGATCCAAGAAAAACATAGCAGGTACGTTTAACAAGTGTACCTTGGGTATTGTACCATCTTGTTTGCTTTACCTTCCTTGATTTTGCTTTGATTTTTTTTTTTGCAATAATTTAGGCCCATTAAGTCGTTTGTTCTATCAAATGAAGATTTTAGCAAATTAACATCGCAAATGAGATTCCAACTTCTATATCGGCAGAGCACTCGTGTTTCCATTTGGTGGTCTTCCCAAAATGGAGACTAAATTCCAAACGACTTGGTGGTGATGTCAACAGAGTAAATAAGTAAATTCCACAGTCTATTTATATGATCAAAACGTGTATTTGTTTCATCGTAAGATGTAAAATTCAGTAAGTGTTAATGATGTTTGGAATATTGATGTTGCATTATACTTCAGAACCTGACCTGGTATTGCAGAGCTAGTATACTTAAACCTTGGCCTGTCTAGTCGAGATTTTATTAACGACCAGATTATATGCAACGATCTCATTCAAGCATTTCTCAGGCAGGGCATTGAATCACAAAATGTACCGACCCCCTGATGGAGTTTAAATTGAGTACTCATCTGCTAACATCATATGGCAGATGTTAAAGATCATACAACATCTCGATGGGATTTAGATCCGGGCTTTGACGTGGCCATTCCAGAACCCTCCATTTCTTTATTTTCAGCCATTCCTTGGTGGATTTACTGGTATGTTTAGGGTCATTGTCATGATGCAAGGTCCACCTTCGATTGAGCTTCAACTTTCCGACAGATGGCCTCACATTATCCTCAAGCACCCTCTGGTACAATGAAGAATTCATAGTGGATTCTATGATGGTGAGCTGCCCAGGCCCTGATGCAGCAAAGCTGCCAAAAACCATAATATTTCCACCACCATGCTTTACAGTTGGTATCAGGTTCTTGTGGTCAAATGCTGTCTTTGGGTTTCACCAAACATGGCTTCTGGTACTGTGGCCACATAGCTCTACATTTGACTCATCTGTCCAGAGCACATTGTTTCAGAAGTGCTGGTCTTTGCCTAGGTGTTCATTGGCAAATTTTAGCCTTGCCCTGATGTTCTTTCTGGACAGCAAAGGTTTCATCCTGGCACACCTCCCATGTAGATCAAATTTGTGCAGCCTCTTTCTAATGGTAGACTCGTGCACTTTGACATCAACAGTGGCAAGAGCTACCTGTAGGTCCCGTGATGACATTATGGAGTTCTTAGAGACTTCTTTCAGCATCTTGCGATCTGCTCTTGGGCTGAACTTGCTGGGGCGGCCTGGCCTGAAGAAATTGGCAGTTGTTTGGAATCTTCCCCACTTGTAGATGATCTTCCGGACAGTCGAATGATTGATTTCAAATTGTTTGGAGATCTTTTTAAATCCCTTCCCAGACTTATAGGCATCTATAACCTTCTTTCTGAAGGCCTCAGAGAGCTCTTTTGGTCTAGGCATGGTGACGCCGCACACTTCAACAACAAAGAGCAAACCAAACTAAATGTCTGAGGTTTAAATAAGACAGGTTCCTCCAAGATCCTCTCTAACGATGTTCTAATCATTTGCACCTGAGCTGGTGCACCTGATTCTAATTTTAGGTATTTGAAGTAGTGATAAATGTAAGGGTGCACTTACTTTTTCCACATGCGAAATTTGCATTTATGTTTATTTAAATTATAAAATGGACTACAAAATGTGAATGTTTCATGATATTTGTTATATTATATCACCTTTATCTGTCAATATTGTTGAAATGAAGATCAAATAGCTGTATGTTGAAATATGTTGAAAAAGTCAAAACTTTACATGGCGTGTACTTACTTTTTCACGTGACTGTACATAGGTTTAGTTTTTTTTATATGCCTCCTTCCTTTTGTACAGTGGTGCAGCGCATACACCAGATGTCAAAGCCTTCTGTGGGAAGGCTTGCCTCGACTGGTTCTCCTGGTATGAGGAAGCCTGCCGGGAGAGCCTGGCGGGGTGAAGGAGATTTACACGTCATTGAATTGAATCAGCAGGTAGGGGATTAAACCGTCAGAGGAAGGTGCAATCCAAATTGAATTGTCAGCAATATTATTGGTGCTCCTAACTTTTATGAACCTGCAAAGACCTCATGAGGAAACATGATTCTTCTATATTTATTGACAACATAGGAATTAAACTGTACTCACTGAAGTACCCGGTGTTGCCCGGGAAAATTCAATAAAATATGCATTTAAATACTTCCTGCATGACAATCATAAAACATATTACTCGATCACTTCCGGGAAAAAAAAACAAAAACGCAGGAAGTGTATAAGCAACATACTCACTAAAGGCCTGAATACAGAGGTGTTATATGCAAATTGAAACTTTCATCTTATCATATGAGTTCCCTTTCCAGCAACTTCAATGCAGGAGGCGGCCATTGGGCTCATCAAAGCCTGTTATTATTCTCAACCAATGGTTATTTGCCCTTTCTGTATTCTTTTTAAATGCCGAGCGTCAAGCAGGGAAGCAGAAAGTACTCTTTTAAAGTCTTTGGTATGACTCAGCCTGGGTTGGAATCACTGACCTCCCTCGCTCAGAGCGGAAGCTCTGATCATTATGCCACTGTGGATGGTTGAATCACATGCATCACTCAATGAGATTGAAAGCTAATATTATATCCTGATTATTGCTCTTGAGCTGCTTGTTCTGCTTTATAGGTGAAATCTGAAGCTTTCCAAATGTATATGCATGAAGGTCTGTTGTTATGTTCCTTTACATCCTATGCTCATGGTTTATCTCCTTGCGTGCCAGAGGTAGACTTTATTTTATTCACCTACTTCGGCCACCACTGACCTGGACCTATATTCATGGCAGGTGGTGGGCATGACCTGGGCGTGATGTCACCGCTGTCAAACAAAGCAACTAATGTGTACGATGCATACAGTTACGTGGAATTTCACATCGTACTTGTGAAATCACGATTAAAATAATGGTTTCATGTTGCACTGCCAATTGCAACATTCCAGCGATTCCAGCGAAAATCTTTATCATTTCCCGAAAGACAAAGATCTCGACAAGTTGTACGGTAGAGTTCGTGTTGAACACGATGGATCGAGTCCAAGTCAGGGAAGGATCGCGGAGCATACAAGATGTTGGCGTCGGCCTCCACTCAATTATTTTTTCAAAATCCACCTGTTGAAACTGTTCACATGGCGTGATTTTTGAGGTCATAACCAAATGGTTTGCTGCAACTCCTGAAAAATCCATAGACCTAAGGCATCAGAAATCTTTTATCAGGCTTGGTGTTGGCTTAACGGTTAGGGTGTTGGCCCGGTCGATCGTTGAATTAACGCCAGGGGGGTTGACTCAGCCTTTCATCCTTCCGAGGTCGTCAAATTGAGTACCAGCTCACTGATAATTGGGGTACTGCATCAGCGGCACAAACGTGCTTCCAGAAAAAATGATGGAACCAGCAGCTACATGCTGCATACGAAACAACAACAACAACACACTTATCTATTGAAGGCTTCTTATTAATAAGAGTGCCACTCTGAAAATGCACTTACCCCTGTAGTTCCGATTTCTTTCCTAAAACTCCCCTCCCCTTTTGGCTGTTTATACGCCGTCGTTCTGTCTCCTAAAAGGGGCCAATGTCTTTGACTTTTCCAGTGGAACAGACTTTCTTCTGACCATTTTGCAGAGGACGCATACAAAATGAATTCTCTCGTCGTACAATCCGCAGGAGTGGAGGAGTGCAGCCCTCGAGCCAGGCTGAAAAATGGAATTCTGACCAAGTTCACTCACAACCTGGATTTCTGATGATCCTTCACAGTCAGAATCCTGATCAGATGTGATGAATTGCAAAAAACGACGGGGAATGATGGATCGCGATGTTTGTAAATTGTACGCACAAAGCGTATGAATGGTGATGTCACAAAAGTTTTTAACATGTGAGGGAAGATTGATTCTTGAAGATTGAAGATTGAAGGGAAGATTTAACATGTGAGTGAGGGAATCTAGGAAAGATTCGATGATGACCCGTGAACAACTCTGCCAAATTCCACATAGGTCAGATATGGTTCATCAAAGATAAGCTTTAGATTTGACCTCTGATGTTGGAACTATTAATTCACAACATTATGGTGTGCCAGAATGAAGTTACACAAAACTTAAGCTTTCTGTGTTTTTAGCTCACATGGAATGAAGTTCAGGGGAGCTTATGTGATGGTGCGTCAGTCAGTCAGTCAGTCATTCGGTCCGTCAGTCCGTAAACACTTGCAACCTGGGATTGTGACCAAATTTGGCACAAATTATATTTGTTATGTTGTGACTAAAGCATGTTCATGGCATTTAAAAAAAAGTCGTGGTCTAAGGGGTGTACTGGGGGTCAAAGTGGATCCAGGTTTGACCCCCCCCCCCCCCCAAAATAGGAATTTGCTTTTTCCTCTGAAACTACAAACATGATTTCGATTAAACTTGACCATAACCTTCACCACCCATGATGTACCAAAGTTGGTTCACAGCATTAAAAAAATCGAGCCCTATGGGGATCTTCGGGGGTTTCCCCCCAAAATAGGTATTTGCTTTCTTCTCAGAAACTACACACGCAATTTCGATGAAACTTGACCATAACCTTCATCACCCGTGATGTACCAAAATTTGTTCACAGCATTAAAAAAAAATCGGGGTCTAAGGTGGTGTATGAGGGTGTGAACCCCAAAATAGGTATTTGCTTTTTTCCTCAGAAACTACACACACAATTACGATAAAACTTGACCACAACCTTCAACATCCATGATGTACCAAAGTTTGTTCATGGCATTAAAAACAAAAACAAACGGGGGTGGGGGGGAGAGGGGGGAAGTGGAAGGGGGTTGCCCTCATGTTTTCTATTGTAGATATGCATACCAAGAAAAGATAATTTGCAGATCGTACCTGAAATGATCAGATATGTGCTGTAATGCATCCGTCTGTTGGCTCACCTGCATTCATTAATTTCTCTATTTTTTCACCTGTAGAATTGACTCCACTGCTTTCTGCTGCCTCATGTACCTCCCTCCACTCTTTAAAGAGTGCCGTCCATCATCACTTTATGCTTTTTCCCAAAGCCACCTCTAATCTTTTCTACTCTGACACCCTCTATTATTTATTTCATTCATTCACTTATTTATTCTCCCTATTCCATTCCTGCCACGCAACAACCCATTTACTTTTTTTTGTCTGCCTGGTTCTATTTTACCCTCTTTCAATCTATAGAGCTGTTGCTCTGTATTGTTTAGCTTCTACTTCTCCACCTTCTTCGAAGAAGCATGCATCTAGATGACAACAAAATAAGAGGATGCATATTGAGACATTGTTTCGCAGTCCACTTTTTGAAAGTTTACTTAACCGTTCTTGAGTTATTATTTGAAAGGTTAGACAGATAGACTCAATTGACTACCTCCATTTTCTATGTTGTTTCACCCCCAAACTGCAGGTGGTGGAGTTGAAGTTGATGGTCGATGGGCTGGAGAAAGAACGAGATTTCTATTTTGGAAAACTTCGAGATATCGAGCTTATCTGCCAGGAGCATGAGAATGAAAATGATCCCTTGCTTCACAAAGTCCTTGACATACTTTATGTTACTGAGGTGCGCTACCATCATTGTTTCCTTTGTACAGCTGACTCTTGATAATTACCTCAACCACCGACGGTGGATGGAGGTTATGTTTTCACCCCTGTTTGTCTGTTTGTTTGTCTGTGAACAAAATATCTCAAAAAGTTGTGGACGGATTCATACGAAATTTGGTGGAGAGGTTACGTATGTGACAAGGACGAATTGATTCGATTTTGGTGAAGATCTGAATATGTATTCAGATACGAGAATTATTTTGTATTTTTAAGTGATTCTTCACCATTGAGAGATCCGGCGAAAAGTGATATATAACATGTTAAATAAAAAGTTATGGACGAGTTATGACTAATCTAGGTGGATGAGTTGGTTTGGCGACAAGAACAAGCCGATTAGATTTCGGTTCAAGTCCGAATCCAGATCTGGCCTATCAGTGGATACAAAACATCACCTGTTTAGCCTGGTGGAGGAATGCGCTCTACCGAGTGCCATTCTTGTTTGAATATATTTTGGAGAACATGTCAATTGGCAAAAATCTAGATGAGCAATAATTTTGTTTGAATGTATATTGGTCGTTCTCTCATTGTACATCATTTGGAAATTAAACCCATGTCCATTCACTTATGCTATTTCACTGTTCAGTAAATGTTGCTCAAAGCTTCCAGGAGGCCATGATGATGATTGGCATGCAAACACAAAATTGAGCACGAAAAAGAAAAATGGATTTGTTTACCTGTAAAAACCCAATTATGCCAATATACTGCATGATAGGAAGATCAAATCATTATGGAAATGGTGATTCCTTGACATCTCTAATGTACAAGGTATAGCCACAATGGAGCTCGATTTACATACTTCTAGTCTACCAAATTTGCCTCCTGTCCATTGAGCCAGATTTACCTTGTATCATGCTGCACATTTGCTGGGTGGCCTATAAGTATGCACATGCCCCTCTAAGCTGTCTAGCCTGGGTTGGAATCTCGGTCTCAGTCGAGCTCTAAACTGTAATCCTGTTGTTTCACAGGTGAGGTGATTCATTAAATTTGTGCCATCCTCGGATTGACGTTAAGCGGGCGTTTCGTCTGCCGGCATTAGTTGGCAGACATTAAAGATCCCACGGTGTCCTTCTCAAAGAGTAAGTGAGCAATCGCCAGCATCATGACCAAAACATTCCAAAATTCATGCCCTAACCTCACGTTCCCCCTGCACTATGGATATGAAGTGCAAATGGGTCAACACCAAAGAGCTTGCTACACCCCTTAGTTGGGCATGCATAGCAGCAGCAGTAGAAGTAATAGTAAACAAAGTACACACGCCACCAAGGGAGTACCATAATTAAAGGAGAGGATGGATATTGTTACGGCCACGAGTTTCGGGTATACTACGAGGGGAAATCCCTGCTTCTCCTCGAACTTAGCGGGCCTGCGGCTACAGAGAACAAATACCTTTGTAACACGGCAGGTTGCTAGCCAACCGTGAACGCGTGGTGGACCAATTGGCAGTCTTAGGGTTCTCCATCTAACCACCGTTTGGCTGTACCATGTGACTTTCCAATCTTGGAACGCGACCTCACCAACGCACCACTCTTATCTTAGTTAGAGCTTAATTAGGGGCGGCCGAGCTTACTGCTTGGTGCATGCTGGACCGTAATGAGCCAATTTGTTGGAGAATGATAATCTTCCTGTCGAACCGAAGTGCGAACAGCGCTGGATCAATGGAGGAAATGACAGATACGGACAGATTGGAAAGGAACGTCGACAAGGGATTTATTATTATAAGCGGGGTCATGCAAAGGTGGGGGTGGACCTCAAGGGCTTTGATGTACAGCAGGGGAAATCAAAAAGGGAGAATGGAATGCAAAATGTTCAAGCAATCGCAGCAATGAAGCATGCAGCCATATTTACAGGCAGAAAATAAAATGGGCAGGATGCAGACTTGATCCTAAGCCTTACCTACTGGCTTTATACAATATAGGGTACCTATTAGACCATCCGCGGACGGAGAAAAGAACAGATGCTAGAGAAAGTATGAGGGTCAATGGCCTCTTGCTTGCTGGATGGAAACAGACATGATTCTGCAACCCAAGTGCTGAAGGAGGGGGTAAAGATGAAGGAAATACTATTGTGTTTGTGGTGTGTTGAGTCGTAGAGGGTGTACGGTGTCGTGCGTGTGATGCAAGAGAGCTGTGAAGGTGTGCTCTCAATGATGGTCACTTCGGTGCGGTCGGGCCGCAGATCCTATAAGATATGTGTATGTGTGGCTTAGCTTTGGCCCCAATATGCGCCTGATGATGCGCTCGCTCTGTCCGTCCACCACTTCGGCTCCCAGCTTCGATCCGTCAGTGTCAGCTCCAAACCCCGAGCCCAGATCATCCACCACGCAGCGAGAGCCAAAACCAGCTCACATGCAGAGAGCGAGCTTTCGCCTGCGGCACTTTTATAATAACCCAGCAAGGGCGGGGCCTGAAAGTGGATCAAAATGAGCCCTTCATGGAATCCGGAATGCCGATTGGCGCACCACAACTTAGCCCCAGCCGATTTCCGTCAAAGGGTTATTTTGCTTTGGCAAGGATTGGAGCTCTGAGATTAACATGGCTTGGGGCTAAAGATGTGTTCTTTGTGCAGGGGCGATGGCTGAGAGCACATAATTGTTTGTAAAGACGGACGGAGCAATTAAATGTCCACGTGTTGTTGTGTCCTTATCATGTATGTAAATGGAAGATTCAGAGACTGGGAAGACGAGGGGCAGTTAAGATTTGGCACACGATTCAAACCAGCTTTTTGCGCGATATGCAAATGCTTTTTGGTGTGCTGTGGCAACTAACTTGCACGTCAGACGGGCTGTTACATTAAAACACGGCAGGCAATTACCCAATAGGAAATGAGAAAATGGGGGGAAATAACCTCTCTACCCTTCACCAACGCATTATATCACATTCTAACCCATTACATAAAGGGAGGGAACTACTCTGATGTTATATTATAGAAAGCACTACCTGAGGACATGTATGCTGGGTGCCATTACCTCTGAGGTTGGTTCCGAAAACCACAACAATATATATTGTTGTGTATAGATGGTACCTGAAACTGGTGGGGGGTCTAAACAAAATCGAAAATCCTAAATATTTTACAGAAATTAATTTAATCCATTTTAAATTCAGGCTGTAACAAAACAAAATGTGAAAAATTTGAGGAGTGTGAATACTTTCTCAAGGCACTGTGTAACTGATTTATCAATCAATACAAAATTCCTGACAAACCGTCAATTGAACGGAAAAACAAAACCTTCCAATCTGCAGTGAACATGCGATTTATGTTTCCATCTTCATTAACACCTCAATTGTCGCCATGTTCATCTGAATCACTCACATAAGGCTCAAAATGATACGGCTCCATAATTCCCCTGAAAGAGTTTCCATCACTAATTTTGTTTCCATTAGTTTCTTCAAAATCCCACTAATCAGTTTCAACATACTGAATACCTTCAGAGTTGCTAATGACGGTGGAGTCGGTGTCAGAATCCGAGCTTGAAATACACTGTTTCTCCATGTACAGTGCATTCAGAAAGTATTCAGACCCCTTCACTTTTTCACATTTTGTTATGTTGCAGCCTTATGCCAAAATCATTTAAATTCATTTTTTCCCTCATCAATCTACACTCAATACCCCATAATGACAAAGAGGAAACAGGATTTTAGAAAGTTTGCAAATTTATTAAAAACAAAAAACTGAAATATCACATTGACATAAGTATTCATACCCTTTGCTATGACACTTGAAATTTAGCTCAGATGTCTTCCATTTCTCTTAATCATCTTTGAGATGTTTCTACACCCTGAATGGAGTCCACCTGTGGTAAATTCAATTGATTGGACATGATTTGGAAAGGCACACACCTGTCTATATAAGGTCTCACGTCTCACACCTGACAATGCATATCAGAGCAAAAACCAAGCCATGAGGTCGAAGGAACAGCCTGCAGAGCTCAGTGATAGGATTGTGTCGAGGCACAGATCTGGGGAAGCCTACAAAAAAAATTCTGCTGCATTGAAGGTTCCCAAGATCACAGTGGCCTTCATAATTCTTAAATGGAAGAAGTTTGGAACAACCAGGACTCTTCCTAGAGCTGGCCGCCCGGCCAAAGTGAGCAATCGGGGGAGAAGGGCCTTGGTAAGAGAGGTGACCAAGAACCCAATGGTCACTCTGGCTGAGCTCCAGAGATCCTGTGTGGAGATGGGAGAATCTTCCAGAAGGACAACCATCACTGCAACACTCCACCGATCTGGACTTTATGGCAGGGGTCTGAATACTTTCTGAATGCACTGTAAGCTGACATTTGGATCAAGGTGCGCGTTCTGAGTGTGACGTCAAAAATCGAGACTTTCAAAACTAGAACTTTCTTTAGCACTTTTTGATTGGCAAAAAAAAAAAATTCACCTCAGTGTTGTCACAGATGTAAATGGACAGCACCGAGTACAAGGCATTTACAAGACGAGGCATAGTCAGTGTTTTGTGAATGCCTTTCCTCACCACCCTTAGTACTTTTGCCCCTTATATTTTTCTTTACTTCTGTTTTATTTGTTCCCAACGTTTTTCTTATGCGTTTGTGTTGATTTGCTTGTTCCACTTTTATGTTGTCCACGTTTGTTTTACTCATAATTTGTTTTCTTTTGGAAACAATGAAGCTATACAAGATATATTTTGTGTGTTTGAAACTTCTCATTCTGGGTTTAAAGAGCTGTTTGTCTGCTTTGCAGTGTTAAGAAGAAAATAATTGCACAGCAATAGTTTTACAATGATCAGAAGTTGTATGTGTGTCTGATCGGCCCTCCCCTCCCCTCTAACATCTGCAACCTTTGGTGAGAATAAAAAAAGAATTCTGATATGTTTTTGCAGGAAGGATTTGCCCCGCCCGAAGGTGAATTGGAAGAACAGCAATGTCAAGATGAACAGGACGAATATTAAGATTTTCTTGGCTCATCCTGTCTTATAAAACTTGCAGTCAAAAATGATCAACAACAGACTGGAGATTACACTTTGTGGAATAGAGCAGCAATTTTATCCATTTTTGCACCACATTGATATCGACAGAAACATGCTCACAGTTATATTTTGACCCAGGTTTCTCCAAAGTCGCATGCACTTTTTCAAATCTTTTTTGTTTTGGAAGTTTTAATGCACATGCATTATGCATATACTTAACCTCAGCAGCAGGCGGGCTTGCTCTCCCTCTCTCTTTCTGTCTCCCCCCCTCCTCCTCCCCTTATCCCAGTGCTCGTTAGTCAACGAATAAGGATCTGGTGCTCAAGTGCCAAATCAATGGCGACCGGTAAGAGAGCATTGCTGTAATTTTCATTTGCAAGGCGTTGCAAACACGTTCGTTGGAAGGATATTGTAAAAGAAAAGAAATTCTTTGTACATTATAATATGGCTCTTTTCATCTTATTTATTGCTTTTGCAATTATTCAAATTGCACGATGCATTTAGTGTAACTGCGAAACACCAATCCAATCCAATTGATTGTGTTCAGTGGATTGTAGAATCCATTGGTACTACTGCACTGAACATGGAAGACTTACGTTCTTCTACATTCCTTATGCTACTGGATAGCATTTGTCAGCAAAGAACAAAGCTTTGAAAATTGTTTAAATAACTTTATTGTATGTTGTAAATATACAATGTTTGAGAACGTGCTCCATGAAACATATTTTAGCATAGCAATAGCAGACGTATTGTGGGTTTTGCATGTTTATCCAAAGCTGCTCGAATCTGTGCTTTCTGCAAGTACAGATCAAGGGTTTTTATTGCTTTACTTATTTTTTGGGTTTATAATGTGGAACAAAATATGGAAAATGGAGAAGGGAAAATGGAAAATGGAGAAGATTGTCATGGGGACCGCAAGGCTAACCCCCGCTCTAGCAGGGAAAATGGCCTTAAAATGCATGTTGTTGTTGTATAATGTGGAACAAAGAGCGCTACAGGTATATCGTGTTTCCTTTATGAGCACGTGTACAAGCTATGCCCTGTATAACTTTTGGGAGTGTGAAAATGGGTTATATCAATGACCAGGATTTGGTGTAAGCTCTATTAAACCATACTGAAATGACATGTAGGAAAAGAACAACTGGATTGTCATATTTTCCAGGTTTTGTTTTGCTCCATTTCATCAAATGTGATGACAATTTTATTGACCTTATTTTGCATGCGATCACATACACATCATGGATGGAGTGTGAGCATTTCTGTTATAGCCTGCATAACAATTATGTTATTGCCAAGAATGGTGTCACTTTTGTACTCATGTATTTGTTATATCGGTGCCGTAACACCAAAGCCAAAACCAGAAATACTAAGGACAATGTCTGCAGCCATTTCAGGACTTTCTGCTTTTGCTTGCACATCGCTTTGGAACCGGATACCAAATATATGTTGATTGAGTGGTCTGAAGAGATGGAAATTACAAGTATACACATCTGAATTATAAAAGGGATGGATAAGCACTTCTCGTCCCAACTGCCTTCTGTTCAACCAATAGTTATTTCAGAACACCCCTGGCTCTCTGTTATTAATTTGAGGTGTGAATAGATTGTTCTTTCCACACTTCCATTCGGCCAACTGATGAACATGGCTGCTGAAATGTCAAAAGCAATAATGCAGTGATTGTTCGTTATTAACTTTAGCATGGGCGATGTTTACAAGAGTCACAACACTTGTTTTCATGGGAAAATGTTCATCGTCCATTGCCAATTATCATCAATTTATTAAATGTTTTGCACCATGCCCACTTCTGTGAGATCGTCATGTTTGGCCATGTGTCCATGTTTGCTGGGGTTTGCTTCCTTTGATTAATCACAATATTATTTTTCATAAAAGGTTGTTTGTTTGTTTTCCACAAAAATGCCACACCACCAGTTTGCTGCACACAGGAATGAGCATACTTTTACTCAGGCACCATTTCCTCCATTATCCACAAACTTCTTCACTTCTAAGTTCCCTTGCCCAAAGCTTCTCCACAACCCCCTCTCTCCCGCCGTTCTGCACCCATTCGCACAACCCCCTTCTCGTCAGATACCAGTGCAAAGAGTGAAAACAAAAACGTAAGTGGGCACAATCAATGTTTGAGGTGAGTCAAAACCTCTCACCTCTCGGACTCAAAATGGTTCAGAAGTAGGTAAAGTGGGGTTCTGGCACACCTGCTAAAAAGTGTTGGCTTAGCTCGTAAAATAAGTCAGACAACTTAACCCCAACCTTATCCATAACAGAAACTACTCCAGCAACACATTTTAGCAGGTAGGCCAGAAACCTCATTTTAGAATTTTCAACCAATTAGACCAAGTGGGTTAGGGAGCATCTGGCCACTCATGAGAGACTCATGCTCCATATGCTTTTTTTGGCATGCAGTGTTTAGGCTTTTGGAGGAGCTTTTTCTCTGTATTTATGATTGAGGCTTCTGGAAGAACAAGAGAAGAATGGAGGGGAACAAAATGGAAAATAAGAAACACCAACAGCAGAGCAGAAGTGAGAATTAGTCCAAGGGGAGATGGAGATGTACACATGGGGGGTGAACATAAGCTGAACCAGAATTGCACTCATTAGAGAGCCCACCTCCGCCAAGCTAAACAGTTTACGATTTCTATCCCACTGATAGATCGCATTTGGATCCGGACCTGAACCAAAATTGAATCGGCTTGGTCTCGTCACTTACCCAACTCATCTATCTACTTTTGTCATAAGTTGTCCACAACTTTTTGAAATATCATGAAATATCACATACAGTATATATACATATAGGGTCTGACCCCGCTTTTCGTGAAATACGCATATTCGCGGTTGATAAAATGCGACGTTTCTCTATTCGCAGAAAAATGTCCCACAAATTGGCGAGTTTTTTTCTTTCCGCGGCCATCTTCCGTGAATTCGTGGTTTTTGAAGGACGCAAAAAAAAAAATTCACAAGCCGCCAGCTTCATACATTTATAAAACCCATCTTTTACCAGCCATACAAAAAGCAGGTGGACGTATGCAAAAAAAACATCTTATACAAGCCGTGAGTATGACCTGCTTATACTGTATGTACTGTACAGCCACTAGCTTCACACATTTATAAAACCCATCTTTTACCAGCCATGCAAAAAGCAGCTGGACATACGCAAACAGCATCTTCTAATAGTCGTGAGTATGACCTGCTGTGTGATATTCGTTTCATGGCTTTTGCGACCGCAAATTTTTGCTGGAATATAATCGAGAGCTTCGCAGGATATCCCACCAGATGTGTAAACAAGTCAACTCCACGAATTGTAGAATGCAAATGCTTCATTAAATCGATTACATTTTGCAATTTATGGGAAGGCATCATCAGAGTTGTTGCACAACGAAAACGCTTCAGGGTTTTATTGAAATTTTTGAAACCACTTTTCTGAAATTTCGACTTGTTTCCTGGAAGTCCTAGCAGTGTCCATGTGTTTTATACCTCTCCCCGCCTAGTGTCCCTGTATAGAGAGAGTTGCGACATGAAGAGTCCGAAAAAAAATTGGTCACGTGGTCTGTGGACGCCATGGTCTTTCCTGTCTGACCTTCGCATGTTTCTGGCCTTGCATTGAATGCATACGAGGAACAACAACAACAACAACATGCATTTTAAAGGCCATTTTCCCTACTAGAGCGGGGGTTAGCCTTGCGGTCCCCATGACAATCTTCTCCATTTTGCCCTATTTTCTGCATCTCTCCTTGTTAACCCCCTTGCCCGCATTTCTTCTTCCACCATCTTTAGCCAAGTCTTTCTCGGTCTTCCCCGTCCTCTACTTCCTTCTACATTCATTTCCATCACTCTTCTCAACCGGTCACTTTCATCCTTCCTCAACACATGACCAAACCATCTCAACCTGTTCCTCTTCACAGCATCAATCACAGGCTCTATTCCCATAATCTTTCGCAATTCATCATTTGTCTTCCTCTATCTCAACGATACTCCGCACATCCGTCGAACCATTTGCATTTCCACCCTTTCCAACCTTCGTTGCTGCTCTACGTTCATTACCCATGTCTCGCTCCCATAAATCATAACACTTCTCACACATGCAGCATACACCTTTCCCTTCAGCTTCAATGACACTCCCCTCATTATCAGCACGCCACTCAGTTCCCGAAACTTCTTCCATGCACATCTCACTCTAGCAACCGTTGCCGAGTCTGATCCACCTTCTCCTGTCTCCGAGGTAGCAAAATGTTTTCACACCTTCCAGCTTCACGCCGTCTCCAAGATCTAACTCAACATTTCCCCCATCTGCAGCTCCCTCTGTGCACACCTTACATTTGAATGTAGCTGCCACACTGGTTAATGACCCTCTCAGACCACTACATTTTTGATGAACCCACTCAGCGTACATTGTACACTGAATGGAGTTCACTCTGACACCCTTCCTACACAGCACAGGGCCACTTCCCAGTTCTTTCCACCTCACCACATGCTTTACCACTTGCCATCACCTTCATCTTTCCGATATTCACCTTCAGACCTTTTGTCTCCATACATTCCTTCCACTTGTTCATCTTTTCCTTCAGTCCATCCATACTTTCCGCAATCAACACCAGATCATCTGCATACAACAACTCCCATGGTAAACCCTCCTTTACGGTCTGAGCCAGCACCTCCATCACAGCTACAAATAGTAGTGGACTTAGTACCGACCCCTGATGCACTCCCACCTTCACCTCAAACTCACCACTGTTCCCGTCCTTTGTCCTTACAGCTGTGCGCGCTCTTTTGTACATTGCCATCACCACTCTGATCAACCATTCCTCCACTCCGAGCTTCCTCAATGCCCATGTCAATACTTTGCGTGGAACCCTATCGAATGCTTTCTCCAGATCAACAAACCCAAGAAACAACTTCTTCCTCTTCTCCATGTACTTCTCCTGCAACTGCCTCACAATGAAAAGCGCGTCTGTCGTTCATCTTTCTGGCATAAATCCAAACTGCATTTCGTCGATCTTCACTTTCTTCCTTATCCTCCTCTGCAATACCCTTTCCAATACCTTCATTCCATGCTCCAATAACTTTATCGCTCGGTACGAGCCACACTCCAGAGGGCCACCTTTCCCCTTGTATAGAGGGACGAGGGTACTCAGTTCCCAATCCACTGGAATGCGGCCTTCTTTCACCACCAGATTACAGGTCTCTGTCATTCTCTTCACACCCCAACTTCCTGCTGCCTTCAACATATCTCCCACAACTCCCGTCGGCCCTCCCGCTTTTCTACCCTTCATTGCTTTTATCGCTTCCTCAAGTTCCTTCTCAGTTATCTTCTCTGCCGGTCCTAAAACTGGGTTACTCTCTATGTTGCCATCCCATTCATTCTCTGTATTCAACAGCATTTCGATATATCTTTTTCATCTTCCTTTAATTCCATCTGGGTCAACAACTATTTGTCCCACTTCATCCTTCAAGCAACTCACCACCATCACATCACACCTCTCTTTCGCTATCTGCTTTGCAATCCTGAATACTGCTTTCTGACCCTCTTCTGAATCCAAGCGTTCTCCGAACATTTTCCTACATGCCTCCTGCGCCTTTGCTACCTCTTGCTTTGCAGCCTTCCTGGCTGCCTTATAACTTTCATGCTCTGCTGTTTCTGCTCCTGTACCCTTCGCCTTCTGCCACTCCTTGAACTTCTTCCTCTTCTCGTCAATCCTCTTTCCAACTTAATCATCCCACCACCATGTTTCCGAGTGCCTCGGTGGTCCTTTTGTCCATCCACATACCTCACCAATGGCTCCCAACAGACTGGCTTTCATTGACATTCAACCACTTTCAAGCTCAACCACATCATCCTCGACTCTACCCAGCCTCTCTTTTAATGCCTCCCTTACTGTCACCTCTTTCAACCTCCACACCTTCATTCTCGGTTGGTACTTCACCCGCCGAGCTCTCCTCGCACCTTTCACCCTTATGTCGCAGACAACCAAGTGGTGCTGTGAAACAGCCTCCGCCCCCGGGATCACCTTTGTGTCCCGGAGGTGCCCCCTATCTCACCTACGCACCATCAGGTAGTCAACGGTTGTCGTCGACCCACCTGACGTGTATGTAACAAGCTTATTATCCTCTTTCTGGAACTGAGTATTACAAATCAACAAATTAGCTCCATCAGCAAACTCCGAAATCCTTTCACCTTCTCCATTTCTCACACCATATCCGTAACCCCCATGAACTCCGTCAAAACCATCCATACTCCTTCCCACATGTCCATTTAGGTCTCCTCCTACCACAACAACTTCCTCATCTTTCACGTTTTCCATCAGCTTCTCTATCGCACACCAGAACTTGTCCTTCTCTTCATCGCTTCGACCAACCTGCGGAGATGACGTTCACCAAGAGCTTTCCAATCATCATTTTCACCATCATCAACCTGTCACTCACTCTAGTCACACTCACCACACTGTCTACAAACTCCTCAGAAAACAGGACACCAACACCATTCATGCCCTCCAGGCACCCTTGCCACATAAACTTGTATTTCTGTCCCTGCCCTACCCTTCACCATTCTCAAACCACTTTCTTTTTCTTTTTTTTTTCTTCTTTTTTTTTAGCCGCGTCACAGACGCTGCTCATCGAGTGCCCTCTGCTGTTGTTGTTGTTGTTCTTCTTCTTCTTCTTCTTGTTCTTGTTCTTGCAGAGAAGACAAAACCTCAAAGCTCCACCCTTTCTGGGAACCATAGCTCCACCCATTCTGGGAGAGCCTTCATATAAACAAATATCCACCATTTTATTAACTTGCATAGCTTTGAGGCCTGTTTTGTAGGCCCGTGGTGTCTTCCTCTCTCACACAGTTTTATTTCAAATCAAATTCGATATATCATTTCATTTTTCACAGTCGCTAACATAGTTTTAGACTCGGTTGATAAAAAACGGGAAGAAAATCCGATGAAAGTTGCCCTTTATAGAACGAAATGAATTCTCAAAGGCCTGTAACTTCAAGTCCATTGAGATATATTTTTTTTAAATCGCGGCATGGTCAGTCATACACCGCCCGAAATAACAGACGGGAAAATGCCGAGATATATATATTTTGTTTAAATCGCGGCATGCTCTGTCATACACCGCCTGAAATAACAGACGGGAAAATGCCGAGATATATTAAAAAATCGTCCATTTGATGACACTCGTCACAATGAAATATTTAATTTATACGTCGTCACAATAATGTGGAGAGAAGAGCATAGCTTCGTTCACGTGTCGCCACACACGGGAAATTGCCGAGATTTTTTTTATTTTTTAATTGCGGCATGGTCAGTCATACACCGCCTGAAATAACAGACGGGAAAATGCCGAGATATATTAAAAATTCGTCGCCACACACGGGAAATTGCCGAGATATATTTTCACTTTGCACAAAAATAACATCAAGTAATCGAATCAATAGGAATGTCCTGTGCCTATAACATCGACATTATAGGCACAGCTGCATCTAGGCATTGTGTAACATCGACGCGGCTTTTGTTTTAATTAAAACTTTTTGTACTTGTTTAATACTGAATCGAGGCTCGTGAAAGAGCTGACAACCACGAGGGAAAGACAGCACAGGGGGACCACGAGGGAAAGACGGTACAGGGGGAAACATTCATTAAAACACATTCAAAAAAAAGACATCCAGGAACACAGCACAGGGGGACCGCGAGGGAAAGACAGTACAGGGGGAAACATTCATTAAAACACATTCAACAAAAAGCCTTCCAGGAACAGCACAGGGGGACCACGAGGGAAAGAGTACAGGGGGAAACATTCATTAAAACACATTCAACAAAAAGACATCCAGGAACACAGCACAGGGAGACCACGAGGGAAAGACAATACAGGGGGAAACATTCATTAAAACACATTCAACAAAAAGCCTTCCAGGAACAGCACAGGGGGACCACGAGGGAAAGAGTACAGGGGGAAACATTCATGAAAACACATTCAACAAAAAGACATCCAGGAACACAGCACAGGGGGACCGCGAGGGAAAGACAGTACAGGGGGAAACATTCATTAAAACACATTCAACAAAAAGACATCCAGGAACACAGCACAGGGGGACCACGAGGGAAAGACAGTACAGGGGGAAACATTAATTAAAACACCATTTTTTTGATGATGTTTGTCGTGCTGGATATGGATTGGATCCTGCTCACTACTACACAGCGCCTGGATTGGCTTGGAGCGCGATGCTGAAAATGACTAAACAAGCTTTGGATTTCATAACCGATGTTGATATGCTTTTGATGATTGAAAAGGCTAAAAGAGGTGGAATTTCACAAGTCTGCTCGAGTAGATATGCAAAAGCAAATAACAAATATCTTCCAAATTATGATTCAACAAAAGAGAGTTCTTACTTGATGTACTATGATAGAAATAACCTGTATGGTTGGGCAATGTCTGAAGCTCTTCCTTATGGAAAACTTAAATTGGTAAAGGAAAAAGACCATAAAAAGGTTTTGCAAGATGTGCGTATCTCCACACAAAAAGAATTGGATGATTCTAAAGTCGGTTATTATTTTGAGGTTCATTTTAAATATCCTGAAGAACTTCATAAGAAAACATAAAGATCTACCATTTGCTTGTGAGAAAGAAAGTCCAAAGAAAGAATGGTTAAGTGATTATCAACAATCGTTTGATCTAAAAGGTGAATCAACAGAAAAATTACTTACTACATTATATAACAAGAAAAATTATGTTCACCAAATAAATTTGCGACAATATTGTTGCGGATCTCCTCGTCGGCCTTCTCCCCTTACCAAGGGGGGATTAGTCCCCTTGTCTTTGACTAGCCGACGGGACCCGGGACCTATGACGTCACTTCCAGACAGCGTGAGGTAGGGTCATAGGACTGATCACTAATACCTAATTACCAATGCTGCCGAGGAAGCAAGGAAAGAAGCCCCGCCCGAATCACGATTATAGGTGGAAACGCCGAGCGGTAGCGAACCGGGATCCGAGCCGTTAACAATTACTAAACCCGATCCGAGCGGTTCTGATCGTGCCACGCTTACCCAATGGAGGAAATCACTGATCCGGTCGAATTAGGAAAGACAGGAAGAACAGATTGGTTTATTTACAATTTGTACAGGAAGGAGAAGAAGAACACACAGTGCAGCTTATTACAGTCTTAACTTATCCCAGGACACGGGCCCGTTTCACACTCAGACACTCACATGGGGATTGCAGATGGACGGGTTGATGGAGTTCGCTCCGGTCCTTGACTCGCACCGCGCAGAAGATGGTCAGGGCGGCAGAAGCTCCCCTCGGGTCGATGGCACACACGGGATTAAATGCGGGGCAAAAGGTAAGGCTGGTGGGCGGTTACTTGCGACCACGGTCGCGTACGTAATAGATGCACCGGCGCTAAATGCGCTCCCAATGCAAGTTCAATAGGCGCTCCCAATGCAAGTTCGTATGCAAAGCGCCTCTCCCAACAAGTCCTCTCGCACGAAGTTCTCCTGGCCAGTCCTTTTACAAAGCCAGCCTTCCCCAGCGAGTCCTTGCCAATAAATCCTTTACAGCGTGCGTATCCTCTGCAAGTCCTCACATGCGCGAATCGTGCAAGTCCTTATACAATGCGAGTCCTCCTGGCCAGTCCTCATACAAAGCCAACCTTCCCCAGCGAGTCCTTTATCATGCGCAAGCCCAAACATGAGTCCTTATACATGCGCGAATCGTGCCTGTGAGAGGACTTGCAGAGGATACGCGCGCTGTAAAGGATTTATTGGCGAGGTTTTGTTGCGGATCTCCTGGTCGGCCTTTCCCCTTACCAAGGGGGGATTAGTCCCCTTGTCTTTTACTAGCCGATGGGATCCGGGGCTGTGACGTCACTTCCGGACAGCGTTGAGTAGGGTCGTAGGACTAATCGCTAATACCTAATTACCAACGCTGCCCAGGAAGCAAGGAAATAAGCCCCGCACGAATCACGGTTGTAGGTGGAAATGCCGAGCGATAGCGAACCGTGATCAGAGCCGTTAACAAGAACTAATACCCGATCCGAGCAGTTCTGATCATGCCACGCTTACCCAATGGAGGAAATCACTGATATGGTCGAATTAGGAAGAAACAAGGAATAACAATTGGTTTATTTACAATTTGTACAGGAAGGAGAAGAAGAACACACTGCAGCTTAATACAGTCTTAACTTATCCCAGGACACGGGCTCGTTTCACACTCAGACACTCACACGGGGATTGCAGATGGTCGGGTCGATGGTCCAGAGATGATGGCATCCAGGCAGTTCGCTCCGGTCCCCGACTCGCACCGCGAAGAGGATGGTCAGGGCGGCAGAAGGTCTCCGCGTGTCGTTGATGCGGATTGGACAATTACGGGGTTAAATGCGGGGCGAAAGGTAAGGCTAGCTGGGCGGTTACTTCGAGGCTCAGCCGCATACGTAATAAATGAACCGGCGCTATATGCGCCCCCAATACAGATTCGTCTGCGCTCTCAATACAAGCCTTGTACAGTGCGCTCTCCCAACAAGTCCTCTTCAGTACAAAGCGCAAAACGGGCAAGTCCTCCCAGCACGGTCCTCTCGCATACGTCCTTCATGGCCAGTTCTCAACAGTCTTCTCACAAAGTCCTCTCCCAATGAGTCCTCATCAATTCTCGTGTCAGTCCTCTCCAAGGGCATTGTGCGCTGGCTTTTATAGGCACGCCCTTACACCGCCCCTCACGCCATGCCCTTAGAGCCCTGATTGGCTGGCTCTTACCATCTCCCGCTACCGCTCTCCGACCTCAACGCCGGCTCCACCCCCTCTCAGGCCTACCTCGTGGCATTTGACTGGTTTCGAGCAAAACCAAGGGCAGCGAACACTGCTGGCAAACGAGATGGATTAGCCAAATCGGGGCGCGGGATGGATGCTGCCCAACGAGGTAGATTTGGAGGGTGGAGGCAAAATGAACGGGACCTAAGCTTATTTTCTTTTACACAACGCAGGTAACACTAGTGGAAATGGCCTTATCCTCACACATACTATGACATAACTAATGTTCTAAGGGGCCTACGTATTGCTTGTGGACTAACTACGAGGGCAAATCTTGACCATTTTCAGAGAGCCTCCTCAGCGTCGACGAGTCTGGCATTTCACTCAGGCCAACTGGCACGGTCTTCAAGCAGCCATCAATCATCTGGACTGGTCTCCCATCTCTACTGCCTCTGACATCAACTCATCCTGGGAATTCTTCCAAAGTAAATTGCTCTCTCATGCACAGATTTATCCCTTCTCGTCTTCAGTTGTCATACCCTTCCTCCCGTCCATGGTACACGGAATCTTGTGGTGAGGCTATGAAGGCTATGAAGGTGGGTGAGGCCCAGAAACAACTTGCTTTCGTATCCTGGAAAGCAAATCCAACGGAAGGAAATCTCATTTCCTTTCACAAAGCCCGAAACAAGTGTGTGTCCACCCTCAGGAGAGCCAGGAAACAATATCTCTCCGTCCTCAGGACCGAACTCTCTTATCTGTCTCCCTCTTCCAAATCCTGGTGGCGTCTGGTAAAATCTGTTTCTGGTGTTTGTTCCCCCTCCATCCCCTCCCTCACCTTAAATGGCCACACGGCTGACTCCGCACGTGAAAAAGCTGAATGCCTCAACTCTGTGTTTGCCTCTAAATCTTGTGTCCCAAACCCATCCCTCTCGGTACCCACCGTACCCAGTCATACCCAGCTGCTCCTGGACTCTGTGTCCTTTCCTCCTGACAAGGTGGAAAAGTTTCTGTCAACCCTCGACTCTGATTCTGCAACTGGACCTGACGGCATCAGCCCACGGGTCCTAAAATCATGTTCTTCCGCTCTTTCACTCCCTCTTTCTGTTCTCTTCACCCTCTCTTTTGCTCAAGGTCATCTTCCATCTGCTTGGAAATCTGCCAACATCACCGCTTTGCACAAAAAAGGTGCAAAAACAGATCCCAGCAACTACAGACCAATCAGCCTTCTCCCAATTATCAGCAAAGTCATGGAATCCATCATTGCTTCAGATATGAAATCTTTCCTCTTCTCCAATGCCTTGATCTCTGATCATCAATTTGGTTTCAGACCTGGACACTCCACTCTGGACATGCTGCTTCTGCTTTCTCAACAATGGATGGAGGTCCTCAATGCCAAACAGGAAATTAGAGCAGTCTCCCTTGACATATCACGTGCCTTCGATACGGTCTGGCACCCCGCTCTGCTCACCAAACAAACTCTCCTCTTTTGGTATCCATGGAAATCTCCACGCAAGGCTGGCGGACTTCTTCTCTAGTCGTAGTCAACGTGTGGCCCTGAATGGGTTTCTCTCATCTCCTCTTCCTGTTCAGGCTGGAGTTCCCCAAGGCAGTGTTCTGGGCCCTGTGCTTTTTCTGGTCTTCATCAATGATCTCTCTGACTCTCTTGAAAATCCTCTGTAGCTCTTTGCTGATGACTCTACTCTCTGTCGCTCCATTCTTCATCCCTCAGATCGGCAGTCTGCAGCCTCCTCACTCTCTGCAGACCTTGACAAAATCACAGACTGGGCAAACAAGTGCAACATGTCTTTCAATCCTGACAAAGCTCACACTCTTACGATGTCTCTCCGAAAAGACCGACTGGACGACCCTCCCATCCACTTTCTGAATAATCCTCTCCAAGAAGTTCTGTCACTCAAGCTTTTGGGTCTCACTATCTGCCATGATCTTTCCTGGAAAAACCACATTTCAAATCTGGCCTCCAAAGCCAGTCGCCGACTGGGCATCCTCCGTCGTGCGAAGTCCTTCCTTGGCACACCTGAGCTCCTCACCACATACAAGGCTTTCATCCGCAGCTCAATGGAATACTGCTCTCCCCTCTGGGCTGGTGCTCCTGCCTCACACCTAGCTCGCCTTCCCGCTGTTGAAACCAAAGCATTCAGAATCATTGGAATCTCCCGCGATGAAGCTAACTCCAAGGGCCTCTCACTCACTCACCGCAGGCAGGTTGGTGGTCTTTCCGTCTTCTACCGACTCCTCTCTGGCCTTGCCCCCCCAGCTCTCTCTGGGCTCTGTCCCACAAATATTCCTACAGGTAGCACAAGATCTGCCTGCAACCCTCTTTTGGTTAAACTGCCAAAATCAAGACTCTCTGCTCACCTTCACTCCTTCATTCCTCTTTTCTCCCGCCTCTGGAACAAACTCCCTCACTCTCTTCAATCCCACTCCACCCTCCAAGTCTTTAAAACAGCTGCTTTAAAACAGCTTTAAAACAAACAGATAAACCATCTCTTATCTTCCCCCATCCAAAACCTTGATCTTTTCTACCCCCGCTAATTTCACCCCAATTCCACTTTTTGAAATACCAACTTCTGTCCTGGAAGTCCTTGGTGTCCTTGTGCTTTATACTTCTCCCTCTCTCCCCCCCCCCTTCCCATGCCTCCCCCCCCCCCGGGCCCTCTCCCTTCCACACATCTCCCTGCTCTCGGATGTTGTGTTTGTGTGCTTCCCCTTTTCTCCCCATCTTGTCTTCCGCTCCCTCTTTTTGTGTATTTTGTTTGTCTGGTCGATTTGTTTGTGAAGTAAATGTTAGCTCTTTCACGAGCCTCGATTCAGTTTACAAAAAAAACTAAAAAAACAACCTTTAATGATCAATATGTACACTCTCAAAACCGCAACAATATTTATCAGAAGGTCTAAGAGTAGAGAAGATCCATAGGGTTCTAAAGTTCAATCAAAGTCATTGGCTAAAGGAGTACATTGATTTTCATACACAAAGAAGAACAGAGTCAAAAACAGATTTTGAGAAAGACTTTTATAAATTGATGAATAATGCGGTTTTTGGTAAGACTATGGAGAATGTAAGGAAAAGACAAAATATTAGACTTGCAACATCTTGGGAACAAGCATCAAAATTAATTAATGGGCCGAGTTTTATTAGAGCTGAGGTCTTTACTGAGAACCTTTGTGCGATCCATTTCGTTAAAGAGAGTATTGAAATGGATAAACCTATTTATATTGGAACATCAATTCTTGATTTATCAAAGTCATTAATGTATGATTACTTTTACAATAACTTAAGGAAGAAATATCAAAATGATGTTAATATACTTTATATGGATACATAGTTTTATTTTGAAAATTAATACTAATGATGTTTATTCAGACATGAAAAAGGACATTAATATCTATGATACAAGTAATTATAGTCCAGAGAGTGAGTTGTTCTCTTCTAAAAATAAAAAGGTGATTGGAAAGTTCAAGGATGAATTGGGAGGAAATGTTATGAGTGAATTTGTGTGATTGAGGTCTGAGGCTTATGCTTATAAATATATTGATAATAATATTGAAAAGAGTGATAAAAAGTTGAAAGGAATAAAGAAAAATGTTCTGAAAGAAACAGTAAACTTTGAAAATTATTATAATTGTTTAACTCAAAGAAAGAAGAGTTTCGAAAAATGAATCTGATAAGAAGTTATAAACATCAATTATATTCAGAAGAGGTGAATAAGAAAGCTCTTGGAGCTTTTGATGATAAGAGGTTTAATTTAGAAAATGAAATTGATAGTCTCCCTTATGGTTATAAGTGTTAAAATATATATAAGTGATAAGATAAAAAGGGGGGTTAGGGATTTTAACGGGCTACCGCCGCCTTTTTTATGAATATATAAATGATAGAACCATGTGTCAACCAAACCAGAGTGGAGAAGAAACCAACCTTGGTATATAAATGGAATACATGATGAATGTGAAAAATATCAAATAAGACTTATTGAAAAGGCAACTGGTAAAAAAGTTCACAAAACAAATAGTTAGGTCCAAAACTTCAATTCCGTGACCATTTTCTGGGTAGTAAGGTTTGACGATTGATTTGACTTCTATTGACATTTTATAACAAAAATAGCCTCTATGTCCCTCCCAAAAATCCCGGCATTTTTCGCCAGAGGCCCGAATCCAAGATGGCCGCCGGCACTATCTTGAAAAATTAAGTTTTGAACCAGAACACCTAGAATCACGTACAAAGACACTTTTTTGGGTAATTTGACCACGAGGATTCCGAATCTGACATTAGTTTGACGTTATGACATTATTTTGACCCAGAAATCCAAGATGGCCACCATCCAGTAGAGCGAAAATGCAACTTTTGTACTTAAACATGTTAAAGAAACTACCTCCATAAGGATATCTTGCAGTAAAGTAATTGATGATTGCATGACAAGTAAACTCATTACACTTCAAAATAAGCTATTTTTAATAGCTGTGACTTGAACAGTTTTCAAATGAAGTAATTAATCAATATGACCTTTAATTATATGATTAGTCCGAATCAGAGCATTCTGCTTCACTAGAATCTGAATCATCAGATTCCGATGAATCTCCCCGCCTTTGTACATCATCAGCTCGCTCCTCATTCCCCTCCTGGCTCTCATCTTCCTCACTCTCTTCAGCTGGCCCTGGTGCAGGTAGATGTGTCGGGAGAGCAGGTTGCATGTGGCGGACAGGGCGACAGCGACCACCCACCAGCTCCCAGCCATGTCCGAGTGCGCATTTAAATCAGGGCGCATTTAAACCAGCATAAAACCCATTGTATGAAGGGATAGCCTGCTCAGCTGCATCAGGGCGGTCACCATCCACGTCCACACGAGCAAGGGCATGAAAAATGCTCCGCTTGCACTGATGCTTTGTACTTGATGAGAACATCGTGGGCTTTGGCCAGATGGGAGGCTCCCCACGTTTTATCGTCCTATACGGCTTAACTACCTGCATCTCAGATGCCTTCTCAGTTAGTGCCTGTGACACAGTCTTTGCGTCTGTGATGTGTGTTTGCTCATCCTGGATGTTAGCCTCATAATCCGGTACAAGACGTTCTAGACGCTGCAGAAACATCCAGTTACAGCGGTGTGCAGTACCCCCTCCTGTCAACGTGTCGTTGGTAAAGTCATCATTGTCAATGATACTAATGCTTGGTTCTCCCTCAGCGATCTCATCAGGACAGATCAAACATCGCTCGAGGTCATGCATGGTCCAGAGGTCACGTAGGAGAAGCACGTTCGGGTAGCTGATCCCCATGCCCAGCTTGTAGTAAGTCAATAAGCTCCTTGCTGCGAGTCATCCCATGAAGGGTGACGGTGGCATTGATGGCGGTAGTGGTGGGTCGCTTTGTAATGTACTGCGTGATGAGAGAGGTGAGAGAGAGTGTGCTGGGAGACAGATCTACCTCCTTCTTCTCCTGCAAAGCAGATAGCAGCTGCACCATGAGAGGCGAGAGCTCTTCCTCCTCTTCTAGCTCCTCGACTCTTGGCGGCCATGGGATGGGTTTGATTGACTTGACATCATCCTTGAGCTGCTTAGCCACATTGTGCACCAGTTGTTCACTGCTAACACCGATGGCGGAGAGTGCTGCTTCAACATATGAACCACCCCCAGACGTGTCATAGACTAGGTCGCTCTGGTTTGTCTGAGGGCGGGAGTGGAAGCCGATCTTGCCCTCAAACTCCCGTGTCAGGATATCTTTGATAAAGGATGACTTGATGCTGGATGTTGAGAAGCCATACCGAGATATGATAGAGCTGTAGTCTTTGAGGAGGCTCTGTAGTGACCTTAGCTCACGTTCCTCAAAGATAACTGTTCTGATGTGGTCAAAGAAGATAGTCTGAGCCTCACGGAGATTGACATTGTGCATGCGTGGGAGTTTGTCATCTTCACTCATTTTCTGGTAACTACGCACATATTTCAACCAGCATTTGATGTGATGTCTGATCTCAATCGCATATGGGTCATCAGCTGCACAATCGATCACACAGTTGATTCTGTCTCGCATGCTCTGATCTTCGAGGGCCACCGTGTGACTCTTGAACGTTGCCCATGCATTATCATACGAAATCAGGGACAGCTTTGATTCTGGGTGCTTTGCCGACTCCGGTTTACAGCTCCAGACACATTTTGTTTTTTCATGTATCAGCCCTTCTACACTTGATCGCAGCCGCTTGGCAGGTGGAGAAGCAGCCGGGGGAAAGCCTCAGACATGGACGAAGACTGAGATTGGCATTCCTTGACTTCTCGTTTTTTCTGGCTAGTCTTGGCCTGCTCCAGTTTATTAGCATTCCATAAGGTCAGCCTACATGATTTATGGACACATTGTCTGCCGGGACCATTATCCCAATTGACTGTTGCATAAACGTCTCCGAACTTGTCAAGACCGCTCCATAACAGGGCTTTTTTCTTGAGATTTTCCCAACTCTCAACGGAGGTAACGACATCAGTGGCTTCATTGCAAAGCCCGCCACACTGGAGGACACACAGAACGGTGGACATTCTCTTGACAGCTATTTTCTGAATACTGCGCTTCTCAGTGCCGTCTCATTCGCTCGTATACTCCCTGGAAAGACAGAAATAAGTATATGACATTACACACACAGACAAATAAAAAAGAAGAAAATAGCAATTCACTAATCAGGACCTCAATTCCGTGGCCAGTATAGATTTAGCCAAAATAATGTGTTAATTCATGATCATATGTTCTCCCATTTAAAAGTTGCATTTTTGCTCTACTGGATGGTGGCCATCTTGGATTTCTGGGTCAAAATAATGTCATAACGTCAAACTAATGTCAGATTCGGAATCCTCGTGGTCAAATTACCCAAAAAGGTGTCTTTGTACGTGATTCTAGGTGTTCTGGTTCAAAACTTAATTTTTCAAGATAGTGCCGGCGGTCATCTTGGATTCGGGCCTCTGGCGAAAAATGCCGGGATTTTTGGGAGGGACATAGAGGCTATTTTTGTTATAAAATGTCAATAGAAGTCAAATCAATCGTCAAACCTTACTAGTCAGAAAATGGTCACGGAATTGAAGTTTTGGACCTAACTATGTCTTTCAATCCTGACAAATCTCACACTCTTACGATGTCTCTCCGAAAAGACCAACTGGACAACCCTCCCATCCACTTTCTGAATAATCCTCTCCAAGAAGTTCTGTCACTCAAGCTTTTGGGTCTCACTATCTGCCATGATCTTTCCTGGGAAAACCACATTTCAAATCTGGCCTCCAAAGCCAGTCGCCGACTGGGCATAGTCCGTCATGCGAAGTCCTTCCTTGGCACACCTGAGCTCCTCACCACATACAAGGCTTTCATCCGCAGCTCAATGGAATACTGCTCTCCCCTCTGGGCTGGTGCTCCTGCCTCACACCTAGCTCGTCTTCACGCTGTTGAAACCAAAGCATTCAGAATCATTGGAATCTCCCGCGATGAAGCTAACTCCAAGGGCCTCTCACTCACTCACCGCAGGCAGGTTGGTGGTCTTTCCGTCTTCTACCGGCTCCTCTCTGGCCTTGCCCCCCCCCCCAGCTCTCTCTGGGCTCTGTCCCGCAAATATTCCTACAGGTCGCACAAGATCTGCCTGCAACCCTCTTATGGTCAAACTGCCAAAATCAAGACTCTCTGCTCACCTTCACTCTTTCATTCCTCTTTTCTCCTGCCTCTGGAACAAACTCCCTCACTCTCTTCAATCCCACTCCACCCTCCAGGTCTTTAAAACAGCTGTTCACCACCATCTCTTATCTTCCCCCATCCAAAACCTTGATCTTTTCTACCCCTGCTAATTTCACCCCAATTCCACTTTTTTGAAATACCAACTTCTGTCCTGGAAGTCCTTGGTGTCCTTGTGTTTTATACTTCTCCCTCCCCCCCCCCCTTCCCATGCCTCCTCCCCCCAAGCCCTCTCCCTTCCACACATCTCCCTGCTCTCAAATGTTGTGTTTGTGTGCTTCCCCTTCTCTCCCCATCTTGTTTTCCGCTCCCTCTTTTTATATATTTTGTTTGTCTGGTTGATTTGTTTGTGAAGTAAATGTTTGCTCTTTCATGAGCCTCGATTCAGTATACAAAAAAAAGAAGAAAAAAAGACGTTTCCTTATATATCCTAATTTAAAATGTTCAAGGGAATAAAAAGACCATTTGGTTCACACCACCCATGTTCACACCACTCGATTGTCCAATCAGCGGACGGCTCGCTTCGCCTTCGCCCAGCAGACGCCAATACGATGGCGTCGTAAGATGGCATCGTATCGGCAGTTAATCGCATGCTTTTGGGCCCCCAACGTCGGCTAATTCAGATTTTTCGAGTATGGCTGTACGTGTTAAACAAAGAGCGCGGTTCGTAGATCATAAATCCATGAGTGCCGTGGGCATCGAGTCACTGGGTGCGGCGTAAAAAGGATAACAAAGTCGAGTCCTTACGCTATTATTATATAGATACCGGTGAGTTGGATGAAAAAATGGAAATATTTTTGAGTGGACGGAAAACTTTGATGGTTGTCAGGAAAATATATACTTTAATTTTAAAATGGTGTGTGGCACTGGAGGCGCTCAAACAAGAACATTGAGGGAGGTTTAACATTTTATCTTAGCTCAGTTAAAATATCTTGATAAAGAACCAAACTCAAACATCTTCTTTGTTAATATATTAGATGGTGATGAGAGTTGGAAGAGAATTAAATTATTTCCAACGCATAAACAAATATTTGAAGGATCGTTGTTTAAGTTTATTAATAGTTAAATGCTGGTTGGAGTAAAGAAGGTTATTATTATATTTTATTTAAGTCAAAAGATAAAGTTTTGGTGGAGAATTTAAAAGAAGATATTTCTTTGCAATGGCTATATGGGTATGCTAAAAAAAGTTTAACCAAATGTTAAAAGGTCATTAAATACCAAAAGGGTAGGAAAAGGTGAAAAGAGAAAAAAAAGGAATATGAGGGTAAGGGAAAAATTTACATGTAAGTGCATGGAGAAATAGGGGTGTTTGTGTTTTGAGTTTTGATTTGAAAGTTTTTATGTTGTGTGAGGTCCGAATAGTTATAGGTAGTTTGTTCCAGAGGGCAGGAACTGAGTTGCAAAAGGCTTTGTCCCCGTATGGCATATGAGTTCTATTACAGACAAGGAGAGTCTTATCAGCCTGTGATCTTAAGTATTTGGCGTCATTAGAATGAGTGTGATTATTAAAGACAACACTCACATTATTAAGTATCTATCTATAATTCCAGTAATCTCTGTGTGTTTGTTTGTACGTTTGTACGTTTGTACGTTTGTTTGTTTGTCTGTGACCGCTGTTTCTCGACAACCACGGGTCCGATATACTTTTAACTTGCCAGGTATATTGCTGGGGACCCGAGGATGTGCCTTTTCAAGGTTTCATATTAATCGGACAATTACTTACCGAGCTATGTCCAAAAAACGATTCAACCAATCGGAGAGCAGCGAACTATCGCGTGTGCCGAACGTGGCGGACACACTCTGCCTCGGATGGCACATTTGAGAGCGTATTCATTTATTTCACGTTTGCAAACTATGTTGGCGCTATGTTGGCGTTAAACTATGTTTTAAAACTAATAAAAACGAATTTGCGATTCATCGTAACTGCGATATACGACCTTCCTCCGGCAGCCAATCACCCATCAGCCAAAGACCTCACTTCCCGTAGCCAATCACGGAACACGTTGTTGCGTGTTTTTCCTTTTCATTTTTTTTATTGAATTGATTGATTCCTTGCGCTTAAATTGCAAACAGCCAAAATACGTTGGCGCTAATTGAATAATTGGGCATTATTAACACTAAATGGCGAATAATCGTAACTGCGACATGCGAACTTCCGGACAGTGAGGCCTTCACTTCCGGCCTTACGAAAGTGCCGACTTACTGTCTCGATTGTATCTTCCCACTGTCTTATTGTTATATCTATCTATTCTATCTATCTATTCTATTCTATTATCTGTTCTATTATCTATTATACAATGCCCCAATCGAGTCGTCGTTTACGAGAACGAAGGAACGAAGCTGCACGGCGTGCACGCGCAATGGAATCTGACGAAGAACGTGCTGCTCGCCTGACACGCGACGTTACGCGCGTGACAAGTCGTCGTGCAGAAGAAACGGATGAAGAACGGACTGCTCGCGTGGCAGACAACACTCGACGCATAACAAGTCGTCGTGCAGAAGAAACGGATGAAGAACGGACTGCTCGCGTGGCAGACATCACTCGACGCATAACAAGTCGTCGTGCAGAAGAAACGGATGAAGAACGGACTGCTCGCGTGGCAGACAACACTCGACGCATAACAAGTCGTCGTGCAGAAGAAACGGATGAAGAACGGACTGCTCGCGTGGCAGACGACACTCGACGCATAACAAGTCGTCGTGCAGAAGAAACGGATGAAGAACGGACTGCTCGCGTGGCAGACAACACTCGACGCATAACAAGTCGTTGTGCAGAAGAAACGGATGAAGAACGGACTGCTCGCGTGGCAAACGACACTCGACGCATAACAAGTCGTCGTGCAGAAGAAACGGATGAAGAACGGACTGCTCGCGTGGCAGACAACACTCGACGCATAACAAGTCGTCGTGCAGAAGAAACGGATGAAGAACGGACTGCTCGCGTGGCAGACGACACTCGACGCATAACAAGTCGTCGTGCAGAAGAAACGGATGAAGAACGGACTGCTCGCGTGGCAGACAACACTCGACGCATAACAAGTCGTCGTGCAGAAGAAACGGATGAAGAACGGACTGCTCGCGTGGCAGACGACACTCGACGCATAACAAGTCGTCGTGCAGAAGAAACGGATGAAGAACGGACTGCTCGCGTGGCAGACAACACTCGACGCATAACAAGTCGTCGTGCAGAAGAAACGGATGAAGAACGGACTGCTCGCGTGGCAGACGACACTCGACGCATAACAAGTCGTCGTGCAGAAGAAACGGATGAAGAACGGACTGCTCGCGTGGCAGACAACACTCGACGCATAACAAGTCGTCGTGCAGAAGAAACGGATGAAGAACGGACTGCTCGCGTGGCAGACGACACTCGACGCATAACAAGTCGTCGTGCAGAAGAAACGGATGAAGAACGGACTGCTCGCGTGGCAGACAACACTCGACGCATAACAAGTCGTCGTGCAGAAGAAACGGATGAAGAACGGACTGCTCGCGTGGCAGACAACACTCGACGCATAACAAGTCGTCGTGCAGAAGAAACGGATGAAGAACGGACTGCTCGCGTGGCAGACAACACTCGACGCATAACAAGTCGTCGTGCAGAAGAAACGGATGAGGTACGGACTGCTCGCGTGGCAGACAACACTCGACGCATAACAAGTCGTCGTGCAGAAGAAATCCCTCACCAGCGAGAAGACCGGCAAGTAAGGGATGCCCTGCGCCATCAGGCTGTACACCGTGTGAGACTAGAGCAGGCTCGCCATGACAATCGCAACCTTGCTCGATACGATGATACCGATTTCTTCCGAGAGGTACTTCATGGTGAGTACAGGCACGCGCTGAGCAGGACCTCAATATTTCAATGCACTAAATGCTCGCATTGTGCTGCTTTGGTGTGGAATGAGGAGAGAAGAGGATTTTGCTGCAACCACGGCAAGGTCGATCTTATGCATGATCCTACGAATCCAAAACCCGGTTCAATTCCATCACATCCTCCAGATGCTATTAAAAACCTTTTCCTTAGCCAGGCCTTTGTGAAGCACGCGAAACAGTACAACAACGCGCTGGCAATGGCAAGTATCGGTGTCCGAGAGATACGTATGCCTGGCTTCAATCCTGGAGTGCGCATACAAGGTAAGGTTTACCATTACATTGGTGCTCCTCTTGCCGATCTGGGTTGTACCCCACGCTTTGCTCAGATCTACTTTCACGATCCAGCCCATGAGCTGGATTATCGTCGTGCCCACACCTCGAACAGTGGCCTGAATGAGCAGTTTTTGCTAAGAGCACAACAGGCCATTCATGAGTGCAACCCATACGTCCAGCAATTCAAATCAGCCATTGAGTATGTGGTTCATAATGATAGCGCCAATGAACTGAATATTGTGTTAACAGGTCGCACGCGGCGCCGAGACCTTCATCATGGTACCGTCAACCTTCCCTCCCCAGACAGCGATGTGGCTGTCATTGCTCCAGGGGCAATGACAACTGAGCAGTTTGGAAGGCTGGCAGTCGCTGTTCACCTCAGAGGAGGAGGTTTACAGACAATAGACGCCATGCATCCAGCGTATGACCCACTATCATACATACTTCTGCTACCCTGCGGCTCTCAGGGGTACCACACTGAGTTGGCAGGGACAACGCCAACAACTTTCTACCTTACCATCTACAAGTACGTGATCCTACTCATCACTTCAATCTACTGCTTCGTGGTGGAAGGTTGACACAGCAGTACGTATGCGACATGATGGCAAAAATTGAGTCACACCGTCTCACTTGGATTCGCTGCAACCAGAAGTCAATTAAGGCAGAAAAGTATAAGATCATCGTTGATGCGTTGAACAGTGATGCTGAGGTGCTACCTGGACGCCTCACCATTCTGCCACCGTCTATTTATGGGTCGCCACGTTGGTATGCCAAAGAGTTTCAGGATGCAATGGCTTTAGTCCGAGTCAAGGGAAAGCCAGACTTTTTCCTAACATTCACCTGCAACCCAAAGTGGCCAGAAATTAAAGAATCGGTTTTTGAGGGTCAGCCACCCAATGCAAGACCTGATATCATCGCCCGGGTGTTTCATATGAAGGTGGAAGCACTCCTCGCAGACATCCTCAAGCATGACATCTTGGGGCATGTGGACGCTTACGTGATGGTGAAGGAAACGCAAAAGCGTCACCTTCCCCATATACACATGCTCCTGACCGTGGTACCTCGCGACAAGCCCAGAACACCAGCAGATGTCGATCGCGTGGTCTCTGCTGAGATTCCTGACAGACTCACAAATCCGGAACTACACCGTATTGTGACATCACACATGCTTCACGGCCCATGTGGGGAATGGAACATCTTGAGCCCTTGCATGGCAGACCGGAAGTGCACAAAGGACTATCCCAAAGCCCTACGACAAACGACAAGCTTCTCTGATGACTCCTATCCCCTGTACAGAAGACGGGCAGAAGCTGCACCTGGTGATCCCATCATGAAGACAATACGAGGCGGTGCTAACGTATTAGTTAACAATGCATGGGTTGTGCCTTACAATCCATATATTGTCCTCAGGTACGATGCTCACATCAACCTTGAGATCGTCTGTGCTGTCACCTGTGTCAAGTACCTGTACAAATACCTTGAAAAGGGCCCGGACCAGTGCCTGGTCAGACTTGAGCCTCATGAGAGGATGCGAGAGGCATTACGACATGATGAAGTGGCACGCTACGAACTAGGGCGTTACATCACCGCATCTGAGGGATACTGGCGCATATACGATTTCCCCATTCAACGCAAGTACCCACCAGTCGAGATGCTGGCACTCCATCTACAGGATGAGCAGGTGATCACGTTCAATGACGAAGGTGCCGTACAGAACTTGGCAGAGTCAGGACCCCCTGCAACAACCCTCACCGCCTTTTTCGAAGCCATGAATCTCCATCCACACATGCGTCATGTTCTATATCCAGATGTATTCCAACACTTCACCTACTTGAGGAAAAGGTTTCAATTGCGGAAGAGAAGGCTGAGTTTCCAGGATAACCGTAAGGCTGATACGGTTGGGCGGCTCCCCATTATTCCCGTCAACTCACATACTGCCGAGTTGTGCTATCTCCGCATGCTACTGTACCGCGTGCCTGGCCCCACATGCTTTCAGGATCTCTGTCGTGTTGGTGGTAGGGTCATGGAGACCTATCTGGCAGCCTGCATTGCATATGGCATCGTTGACAATGACCAGGAGGTGGATTCTGTTATGGAAGAGGCTGCAAATATTGCATTTGGCCCTGCAGTCCGCGAAGTATTTGCCAACATGCTCATATTCGTTCTCAGAGGCAACCACGTGCAGTTCTGGGAAAGGCACAAGTATGTGCTGTGCGAGGACTTCATGCGTGCAGCAGGTGTGAATGAACCAAATGGACGCATTGTGAGTGCAGTGCTCCAAGAGCTGAGGAACAAAGTTGAGTGCCACGGCTTTTCGCTCAGTAAGACCTTTGGCCTTCCTGAACCTGAACCAGTTCATTTCCAGTCTCGCATTCCGCGCGTCATCGAGCACGAAACAGTGCACAATATAGGAGAACTTGAGGCTCACATCGCTCAAACAGAGTGCCTTCTTAATGACGAGCAGCGCGTTGTTGTCGATACAGTGATGCGGAGTGTGGAACACGGACATGGCTGCATGCTTGCAATTGATGCAAGTGGTGGGACTGGGAAAACATTCACATTGTCTCATATACTCAACAAAGTGCGAGCAATGGGCAAAGTGGCTCTTGCAACTGCTGCAAGTGGTATTGCAGCTACGCTGCTGCCTAAAGGGGCCACCTTCCATAGTAGGACCAAGTGTCCTCTCATTCTCACTGATGAGTCCACTTGCAACATCAGTGAAAATGCCACCACTGCAGCACTCATACGCATGACTAATCTAATGGTGGTGGATGAAGTTTCAATGATGGATCGTCGCGCATTGGAGGCAGCAGATCGAACATTCCAGTGGCTTCGGGGCTCAGAGGACCCATTTGGCGGCATCGCAATGGTTTTCAGTGGTGACTGGAGGCAGATCCTTACTGTTGTGCCACACGGTAGCCGTATTGACATAGTTGGAAGGTGCTTCAAGAGCTCATACCTGTGGAGAAAAGTGCAGATACTTCGTCTCAGAGTAAACATGAGGATCATGCAGGGTGCTGGAGAACAACAGGACGAATCTGAATTTGCAAAATTCCTGCTGGATCTGGGTGAAGGGAAGATTCCTGTCAATCCAGAAGAGGGTGAATTTGCTATTGAGCTCAGGGAACCGCTCATTCTTCCAGGTGAAAAACTTCAGGATATTGTCACTTGGGTGTACGAAGACTTGCATAACAACATTAGCAACCCCAAGTGGCTATGCGAGCGTGTTATACTATGTCCGACCAATTCCGAAGTCGATCAGGTAAATGCCTACATGACGACCATATTTCCAGGGGAGGAACATGTTTGCTGTAGCGTCGATACAGCGGAATCTGAGGGTGATCATTTGTATCCGCCTGAGTTCCTGAACACCCTCTGTCCATCTGGTATGCCGCCACATCGAATCTCTCTCAAGGTGGGTATGGTAATCATGCTGCTGCGAAACTTCGACCAGCAAAGCGGGCACTGCAATGGCTCAAGGTACATCATACTTCAGATCCTTCCAAATCTGTTGGCTGCACAATCTGTGATGGGTGTCAATTCTGGACGCACATTGCTCATTCCACGCATAACCTTGAGTCCATCTGACAACATGTTCCCGTTCACTCTGCGGCGTCGGCAGTTTCCGGTACGACCCTGCTTTGCCATGACTGTGAATAAATCCCAAGGACAGTCGCTACACCATGTTGGGATCTTCTGCACACGAGACTTCTTCAGCCATGGTCAGTTCTACGTGGCGGCCAGTAGGGTTGGCAGATCCAGCAGCCTCCGCATTCTTGCCCTGGACGAGGAAACAAAGAAGAAGCGCCGTTTCCTCAGCAACGTTGTTTATGAAGAGGTGCTAACGAGATAACGGTGTGTACAATGTACATGTAGACAAGTTTTTATTATTATTTATTTTTTGAAGAAAAATTGTTTCGAAACGAATTCATCAAAAAAAGTGCACAACTTCTTTTGCCAGTCGTACACCATGTTAGGATCTCCTGGAGAAGTGCCGTTTCCTCAGCAATGTTGTTTATGAAGAGCTGCTAACGACATACAGGTGTGTACATGTGGACAATTCTTATTATTTATTTATTGATTGAAGACAAAATTGTTACGAAAAGATTTCATCAAAATAAGTGCACAACTTCTTTTGCCAGTTGTACACCATGTGAGGATCTCCTGGAGAAGTGCCGTTTCCTCAGCAATGTTGTTTATGAAGAGCTGCTAACGACATACAGGTGTGTACATGTGGACAATTCTTATTATTTATTTATTGCTTGAAGAAAAATTGTTACGAAAAGATTTCATCAAAATAAGTGCACAACTTCTTTTGCCAGTTGTACACCATGTGAGGATCTCCTGGAGAAGTGCCGTTTCCTCAGCAATGTTGTTTATGAAGAGCTGCTAACGTCATACAGGTGTGTACATGTGGACAATTCTTATTATTTATTTATTGATTGAAGAAAAATTGTTACGAAAAGATTTCATCAAAATACATGCACAACTTCTTTTGGCAGTCGCTACACCATGTTGGGATCTTCTGCCCAAGAGCCTTCTTCAGCCATTGCCAGTTCTACGTGGCGACCTGTAGGGTTGGCAGTTCCAGCAGCCTCCGCATTCTTGCCCAGGACGAGGAAACAAAGAAGAAGCCCGTACGTGGTGCCTTATGAAGTGGTGCTAACGACATAAAGGTGTGTACAATGTACATGTAGACAATTTTTATTATTCTTTGTTTGGGAGGGAGATGGGAGGGTGATGGGGCAGGGTGATGGGAGGGTGATGGCAGGGTGATGGGAGGGTGATGGCAGGGTGATGGGAGGGTGATGGCAGAGGGTGATGGCAGAGGGTGATGGCAGAGGGTGATGGCAGAGGGTGATGGCAGAGGGTGATGGGAGAGTGATGGGGGGGAGATGGGAGGGTGATGGGGCAGGGTGATGGGGCAGGGTGATGGCAGGGTGATGGCAGGGTGATGGGAGGGTGATGGCTGGGTGATGGGACGGTGATGGCAGAGGGTGATTGCAGAGGGCGATGGCAGAGGGTGATGGCAGAGGGTGATGGCAGAGGGTGATGGCAGAGGGTGATGGCAGAGGGTGATGGCAGAGGGTGATGGCAGAGGGTGGTGGCAGAGGGTGGTGGGAGGGAGATGGCAGGGTGATGGGAGGGTGATGGGAGGGTGATGGGGGGGTGATGGGAGGGTGATGGGGCAGGGTGATGGGGCAGGGTGATGGCAGGGTGATGGCAGGGTGATGGGAGGGTGATGGCAGGGTGATGGAAGGGTGATGGCAGAGGGTGATGGCAGAGGGTGATGGCAGAGGGTGATGGCAGAGGGTGATGGCAGAGGGTGATGGCAGAGGGTGATGGCAGAGGGTGATGGCAGAGGGTGATGGCAGAGGGTGATGGCAGAGGGTGATGGCAGAGGGTGATGGCAGAGGGTGATGGCAGAGGGTGATGGCAGGGAATTAACATTAACGAATAACATTTGTAATGTAATAATTTGTAATAATTTGTAGTAATAGATATAATAATAATAACGAATTCTGCTCTGTTTCAATTCTGTTTCAATTTGCTGATATGCTTTGCAAACCTTTTTTTTTTTAAACTATTTTAAAACTAATACAATTCGAACATGGAATACATACTGACACTGCACTTTCAGGTCTCCTACAAATCCTACCCTGTCGCCTCACCGTGGCGTAGGAGTGGCAATGGTCAATGGCATCGAATGTCATGGCTAGCAAAGACAGGGAGGTACACTTGATTTAAATTTGGAAATTTTTTTTTTTTTTTTTTTTGGCCACGGAACGGGCACCCACGTACGGGCACGTCCTAGTTATATTAAAGACAACAAACAAAGCCAGACAATAAAATAGAGTGTTCCTCGTATGATATATAACTTCCGGTCCCTTGAGCGACGAGGCTTGCTTCGATCTCTCCACGGCATCAAAGTTTGAGTGTTTTCCCGTTCGTTTCTTTGTCAAATTTCCGCTGGGTATTTTGTTGCGTATGTGTTATTGTGTGTTTCTATTTGGTTTTGGTTTTGTAGTTGTTGCAAATTTGTGTGTAATTAGTCGTTTTTTTGTTCGCGCCTCGTGCGCCTCGTGCAGCCTGATCTTTCCAGGCTCCCTACTCCCCGTCAGTGTTTTGTGAATACGGGTTCTTTCCTTCATAGTATATGCTTGTTTCTTTGATTTTCTTTTCTCCCCCTACCTCTCACGAACAGCTTACCCTTTGTCCAGCGTTTTGAAAACAGAACAAACAAATAAACAAACAAAAAATAATTCTATATTAATTCTTTCTCTCCTCCCGGACACGTGCTTGTTTGCTCTCCTCCTCGTCTCGACTTGTGCCCCGCCCCCTATATCTCGTTTTTCTTCCACCTATGCTCCTGCTTTCTCAAATCCACGTTCTCACTTAGAGACTTTTCCCAGATTGTTTTTCATGGTTTTGTTTAAATATTATTTAAATATGTTTAAACCGCAGCCGTGATGCTGACGCCACCCTGGCATTTCCCCCCCATAATTTCCGCCACTCCCCCCCCATAATTCCCATGTTTTAAACGTTTCCCAGTGTGTACCCTGGATTAGAATAGGTACACCGTATCCCTGCGTGTCGTAAGAGACGACTAAGAGGGTTGGCGTCAGGAAGGGCATCCGGCCATAAAAACATTGTCTCAAAAAAGAGAACCATGACAATTACAACTACATATGGGCAGGGTACAGCCCGAAGTGGAGATCGGTTTCTGAGGTTTGGGACATGGAATGTAGGGACAATGACAGGGAGATCAGGAGAAGTGGTGGAAGTATTGGTCAGAAGAAGAGTGGACATATGTTGTGCGCAAGAGACGAGATGGAAGGCCTCGAATACATCAGCCAATAAAAGCACATCAGTTTTGAGATACAAATCATGATACTCACCAAGATTCTTGATGTTGTATTTTTCCCAAACATTTTGTGCATGTACATAATCTTTATCAGATATATGACTATTATTTAATTTATTATAGAAATTTTCTTTTGAAGGAAGTTGTGTTTCATTGAATCTCTCAAATGAGTCCATATAATCATCGGGGTAAATTCCCTTTTGTGTTAGTAAATCTTTATCTGAAAAATACTCAGAAAGACATGGAAACTCTTTTAGATTTTGAACCAAGTTGGCTAATGGACTTGCCATGAATTTAAATGTATCAAGAAATCTGATATGAGTTATAGGAGATGTATGAATTGTTTTTGTGAATGAAATGTATTTCTGATCCATGTTAGGAATTGCTGAAATGTCTCCAGATGTCTTTGAAAGTTCATTAATAAGTAGATGCGTATTATAATGAGCGTTGTTATGAAGAAAGACAGGAATGAAAGAAGGGAGTTTATAATTAATATTACAACTTTGATGAGCCGGGCCTCTATATTTACCAGTGAGATGACAATGATCTCTAACCTTTAGGCCTTCACCAATTTTCTCCTCACAAATATGACAGATAGCCTTTGACTGCCTAAATTCTGTTTTTTCTTCTTTTGTTAAGGACATTGGTTTTTTGGTTTCCCTCACTATCTTGGTTAATCGAACACAGTCTTTTTCTAGTCGTTTCACAAACTCCTCTGGGGCATTTGAGCCTCTATACTCCTCTAACTTGTTATAGTCATCACCAACGGATGATTTGATATAATAACAAAAACCGCAAGGAGTATGTTTTTGATATTAATTTGTGTATGATTCTTTTGGATCTGGAGAAGCAGCATCTATTTTTTCGAGAATACTTTCGAAATCAGCATATATTACAAACGGATGTTTGATTGTTTTCTTTTCATCTTTGAATGTGATCTTTGAACCATACTTTGGCATATTAATTATCGTTGATTTATGATCACCACAATAATTTGAATGTTTATCTAATCTTTCTTGTGTATGGAAGAAGTTAAGACAACGCATACAAATATATATATTATTTGTTATTTTACATACTTGTGGTTTTATTAATTTTTTTATATCTTTGATGTATGTATAATGTGAATTTTCCTCTGAATTAAAATATAGAACATTAATATGAGTTTGATCTTTTTAATAATTTTCAGAAATTTTTAACACCAGAACGTTGTTTGTTTCTGTTAGACCATAAACATTAACTGATAAATTATTCATCTTTTCAAATTTAGGAATTTCATTTAAAGTCATTTGGAAAATTTAGATCTTTTATATTCAACGTATTCTCATATTTTTTATAATGAGATACTCTTTCAACATGACTATCTTGTGGATGTATATGTTCTAGAAAAGACCAGAGAAAACATTTATTGTCTTTATTTTTGATATTGATAACTGCTTTTCTATTTTTGATAACACAAGGTAAATCAATGTAAGAAGAAGCTTTTAGAGGATCTGATTTAAGAATATGAATGTCACTGAAAATAATTTTTCCTATTTTGAATCCACTTCCTACGATTGAATTATCCACATCTTGCTCTTGTTTAAGAAGTTCATCATAGACTCCCGTTGTTTTAAAATCTTGATATGATGATATAAAGTATGGCTCAGTTCTCATATATGGTGTATCTATAACTCCTCCATCCTTTGTCATTTCTAATTTTACTCCCACATAAAATTTAAGTGGTTTCATTTCTTTTAGTGTTTTTTCAATCAACGTTTGAACAGAAGGTTTAACTATTTCTACTGCATCAACTATAGACTTTGGTTCTGGAGGTTTGAAGTCAAAGACTCTTATTTTTATATGACCTTTGAATGCACCATCACAGTTTTTAGTTGTGATAAAATTTGATAAATGTTGATTTGTTTTAAGATGTCTTTCAAAGCTTTTCTTAAGGATATTTTTTATTACAGACATCACAGTGTTTTGTTTCCTTCTGAATAGGAGCTAGTAGGTTAAGTAGATTAAATGTATGCTTATTAGTTTCTAAATGTTTTTTGTACTGTTTATATTCTCGTTCACAAACGTTGCAATAAACCATATTTATATAGCAACAATTTAGAGATATTTCAGCGCTTAAAACAAAGTGCCTTTTTGTCCCCCGTCGCTCAGCGGAGCGAAAGGGGGACTATGGCTTTCCCCTCTGTCCGTCCGTCCGTCCGTGCGTGCGTGCGTGCGGGCGTGCATGTGTGCGTGCGTGCGTGCGTAAGCGAAGGACCGCATTCGAATTTAGTGTGTGGGTGCAACCCACGTCAAAATCCAAGATGGCCGCCGCCATGTATGTCTGATGCCATGTATGTCTGAACCTTGTAACCTGCATATCTTGAAAAATAAGCAAAGTACCAACCTCTAATTTGGTGTGTGGGTGTATCTAGGCATAAGGAAGAACGCTGTTGAAAATTGGGTCGCCACGTCAAAATCCAAGATGGCCGCCGCCATGTATGTCTGAACATTGTGAGATGAATATCTTGAAAAATAAGCGAAGTACCAACTTCTAATTTGGCGTATGGGTGTATCTCGGCATAAGGACGAACGCTATTGAAAATTGGGTCGCCACGTCAAAATCCAAGATGGCCACCGCCATGTATGTCTGAACCTTGTGAGATGAATATCTTGAAAAATAAGCGAAGTAACAACTTCTAATCTGGTGTTTCGGTGTATCTCGGCATAAGGAAGAACGAAATTGAAAATTGGGTCGCCACGTCAAAATCGAAGATGGCCACCACGATGTATGTCTGACACTTGTGAGATGAATATCTTGAAAAATAAGCGAAGTACTAACTTATAATTTGGTGTGTGGGTGTATCTCGCCATAAGGAAGAAAGCTATTGAAAATTGGGTCGCCACGTCAAAATCCAAGATGGCCGCCACCATATATATGTCTGACCCTTGTGAGCGAAATATCTTGAAAAATAAGCGAAGGAAAACCACTTTTGCACTTGTATTAGTGTGGGAAAAACACTTTTCGCACTTGTGTTAGTGTTGAAAAACCACTTTTCGCACTTGTGTTGGTGCAGGAAACCACTTTTGCACTTGTATTAGTGTGGAAAAAACACTTTTTGCACTTGTGATAGTGTTGAAAAACCACTTTTCGCACTTGTGTTAGTGTTGAAAAACCAGTTTTCGCACTTGTGTTTGTGCAGGAAAACACTTTTGCACTTGTATTAGTGTGGAAAAACCACTTTTCGCACTTGTGTTAGTGTTGAAAAACCACTTTTCGCACTTGTGTTAGTGTTGAAAAACATCTTTTCGCACTTGTGTTAGTGTTGAAAAACCACTTTTCGCACTTGTGTTAGTGTTGAAAACCCACTTTTCGCACTTGTGTTGGTGCAGGAAACCACGTTTGCACTTGTATTAGTGTGGAAAAAACACTTTTTGCACCTGTGATAGTGTTGAAAACCACTTTTCGCACTTGTGTTAGTGTTGAAAAACCAGTTTTCGCACTTGTGTTGGTGCAGGAAACCACTTTTGCACTTGTATTAGTGTGGAAAAAACACTTTTTGCACTTGTGTTAGTGTTGAAAAACCACTTTTCGCACTTGTGTTAGTGTTGAAAAACCTCTTTTCGCACTTGTGTTGGTGCAGGAAACCACGTTTGCACTTGTATTAGTGTGGAAAAAACACTTTTTGCACCTGTGATAGTGTTGAAAAACCACTTTTCGCACTTGTGTTAGTGTTGAAAAACCAGTTTTCGCACTTGTGTTGGTGCAGGAAACCACTTTTGCACTTGTATTAGTGTGGAAAAAACACTTTTTGCACTTGTGATATTGTTGAAAAAGCACTTTTCGCACTTGTGTTAGTGTTGAAAACCCACTTTTCGCACTTGTGTTGGTGCAGGAAACCACGTTTGCACTTGTATTAGTGTGGAAAAAACACTTTTTGCACCTGTGATAGTGTTGAAAAACCACTTTTCGCACTTGTGTTAGTGTTGAAAAACCAGTTTTCGCACTTGTGTTGGTGCAGGAAACCACTTTTGCACTTGTATTAGTGTGGAAAAAACACTTTTTGCACTTGTGATAGTTTTGAAAAACCACTTTTCGCACTTGTGTTAGTGTAGAAAATCCACTTTTCCCACTTGTGTTGGTGCAGGAAACCACTTTTGCACTTGTATTAGTGTGGAAAAAACACTTTTTGCACTTGTAGTAGTGTTGAAAAACCACTTTTCGCACTTGTGTTAGTGTTGAAAAACCACTTTTCGCACTTGTGTTGGTGCAGGAAACCACTTTTGCACTTGTATTAGTGTGGAAAAACCACTTTTCGCACTTGTGTTAGTGTTGAAAAACCAGTTTTCGCACTTGTGTTGGTGCAGGAAACCACTTTTGCACTTGTATTAGTGTGGAAAAAACACTTTTTGCACTTGTGATAGTTTTGAAAAACCACTTTTCGCACTTGTGTTAGTGTAGAAAATCCACTTTTCCCACTTGTGTTGGTGCAGGAAACCACTTTTGCACTTGTATTAGTGTGGAAAAAACACTTTTTGCACTTGTAGTAGTGTTGAAAAACCACTTTTCGCACTTGTGTTAGTGTTGAAAAACCACTTTTCGCACTTGTGTTGGTGCAGGAAACCACTTTTGCACTTGTATTAGTGTGGAAAAACCACTTTTCGCACTTGTGTTAGTGTTGAAAAACCACTTTTCGCACTTGTGTTAGTGTTGAAAAACCACTTTTCGCACTTGTGTTGGTGCAGGAAACCACTTTTGCACTTGTATTAGTGTGGAAAAAACACTTTTTGCACTTGTGATAGTGTTGAAAAACCAGTTTTCGCACTTGTGTTTGTGCAGGAAAACACTTTTGCACTTGTATTAGTGTGGAAAAACCACTTTTCGCACTTGTGTTAGTGTTGAAAAACCACTTTTCGCACTTGTGTTAGTGTTGAAAAACCACTTTTCGCACTTGTGTTAGTGTTGAAAAACCAGTTTTCGCACTTGTGTTGGTGCAGGAAACCACTTTTGCACTTGTATTAGTGTGGAAAAAACACTTTTTGCACTTGTGATAGTTTTGAAAAACCACTTTTCGCACATGTGTTAGTGTAGAAAATCCACTTTTCCCACTTGTGTTGGTGCAGGAAACCACTTTTGCACGTGTATTAGTGTGGAAAAAACACTTTTTGCACTTGTATTAGTGTTGAAAAACCACTTTTCGCACTTGTGTTAGTGTTGAAAAACCACTTTTCGCACTTGTGTTAGTGTTGAAAAACCACTTTTCGCACTTGTGTTAGTGTTGAAAAACCACTTTTCGCACTTGTGTTGGTGCAGGAAACCACTTTTGCACTTGTATTAGTGTGGAAAAACCACTTTTCGCACTTGTGTTAGTGTTGAAAAAGCACTTTTCGCACTTGTGTTAGTGTTGAAAAACCACTTTTCGCACTTGTGTTGGTGCAGGAAACCACTTTTGCACTTGTATTAGTGTGGAAAAAACACTTTTTGCACTTGTGTTAGTGTTGAAAAACCACTTTTCGCACTTGTGTTAGTGTTGAAAAACCTCTTTTCGCACTTGTGTTGGTGCAGGAAACCACGTTTGCACTTGTATTAGTGTGGAAAAAACACTTTTTGCACCTGTGATAGTGTTGAAAAACCACTTTTCGCACTTGTGTTAGTGTTGAAAAACCAGTTTTCGCACTTGTGTTGGTGCAGGAAACCACTTTTGCACTTGTATTAGTGTGGAAAAAACACTTTTTGCACTTGTGATATTGTTGAAAAAGCACTTTTCGCACTTGTGTTAGTGTTGAAAACCCACTTTTCGCACTTGTGTTGGTGCAGGAAACCACGTTTGCACTTGTATTAGTGTGGAAAAAACACTTTTTGCACCTGTGATAGTGTTGAAAAACCACTTTTCGCACTTGTGTTAGTGTTGAAAAACCACTTTTCGCACTTGTGTTAGTGTTGAAAAACCAGTTTTCGCACTTGTGTTGGTGCAGGAAACCACTTTTGCACTTGTATTAGTGTGGAAAAAAACACTTTTTGCACTTGTGATAGTTTTGAAAAACCACTTTTCGCACTTGTGTTAGTGTAGAAAATCCACTTTTCCACTTGTGTTGGTGCAGGAAACCACTTTTGCACTTGTATTAGTGTGGAAAAAACACTTTTTGCACTTGTAGTAGTGTTGAAAAACAACTTTTCGCACTTGTGTTAGTGTTGAAAAACCACTTTTCGCACTTGTGTTAGTGTTGAAAAACCACTTTTCGCACTTGTGTTGGTGCAGGAAACCACTTTTGCACTTGTATTAGTGTGGAAAAAACACTTTTTGCACTTGTGATAGTGTTGAAAAACCACTTTTCGCACTTGTGTTAGTGTTGAAAAACCAGTTTTCGCACTTGTGTTTGTGCAGGAAAACACTTTTGCACTTGTATTAGTGTGGAAAAACCACTTTTCGCACTTGTGTTAGTGTTGAAAAACCACTTTTCGCACTTGTGTTAGTGTTGAAAAACCACTTTTCGCACTTGTGTTAGTGTTGAAAAACCAGTTTTCGCACTTGTGTTGGTGCAGGAAACCACTTTTGCACTTGTATTAGTGTGGAAAAAACACTTTTTGCACTTGTGATAGTTTTGAAAAACCACTTTTCGCACATGTGTTAGTGTAGAAAATCCACTTTTCCCACTTGTGTTGGTGCAGGAAACCACTTTTGCACGTGTATTAGTGTGGAAAAAACACTTTTTGCACTTGTATTAGTGTTGAAAAACCACTTTTCGCACTTGTGTTAGTGTTGAAAAACCACTTTTCGCACTTGTGTTAGTGTTGAAAAACCACTTTTCGCACTTGTGTTGGTGCAGGAAACCACTTTTGCACTTGTATTAGTGTGGAAAAACCACTTTTCGCACTTGTGTTAGTGTTGAAAAACCACTTTTCGCACTTGTGTTGGTGCAGGAAACCACTTTTGCACTTGTATTAGTGTGGAAAAAACACTTTTTGCACTTGTGATAGTGTTGAAAAACCACTTTTCGCACTTGTGTTAGTGTTGAAAAACCAGTTTTCGCACTTGTGTTTGTGCAGGAAAACACTTTTGCACTTGTATTAGTGTTGAAAAACCACTTTTCGCACTTGTGTTAGTGTTGAAAAACCACTTTTCGCACTTGTGTTAGTGTTGAAAAACCACTTTTCGCACTTGTGTTAGTGTTGAAAAACCTCTTTTCGCACTTGTGTTGGTGCAGGAAACCACGTTTGCACTTGTATTAGTGTGGAAAAAACACTTTTTGCACCTGTTGTAGTGTTGAAAAACCACTTTTCGCACTTGTGTTAGTGTTGAAAAACCAGTTTTCGCACTTGTGTTGGTGCAGGAAACCACTTTTGCACTTGTATTAGTGTGGAAAAAACACTTTTTGCACTTGTGATATTGTTGAAAAACCACTTTTCGCACTTGTGTTAGTGTTGAAAACCCACTTTTCGCACTTGTGTTGGTGCAGGAAACCACGTTTGCACTTGTATTAGTGTGGAAAAAACACTTTTTGCACTTGTGATAGTTTTGAAAAACCACTTTTCGCACTTGTGTTAGTGTAGAAAATCCACTTTTCCCACTTGTGTTGGTGCAGGAAACCACTTTTGCACTTGTATTAGTGTGGAAAAAACACTTTTTGCACTTGTATTAGTGTTGAAAAACCACTTTTCGCACTTGTGTTAGTGTTGAAAAACCACTTTTCGCACTTGTGTTAGTGTTGAAAAACCACTTTTCGCACTTGTGTTGGTGCAGGAAACCACTTTTGCACTTGTATTAGTGTGGAAAAACCACTTTTCGCACTTGTGTTAGTGTTGAAAAACCACTTTTCGCACTTGTGTTAGTGTTGAAAAACCACTTTTCGCACTTGTGTTGGTGCAGGAAACCACTTTTGCACTTGTATTAGTGTGGAAAAAACACTTTTTGCATTTGTGATAGTGTTGAAAAACCACTTTTCGCACTTGTGTTAGTGTTGAAAAACCAGTTTTCGCACTTGTGTTTGTGCAGGAAAACACTTTTGCACTTGTATTAGTGTGGAAAAACCACTTTTCGCACTTGTGTTAGTGTTGAAAAACCACTTTTCGCACTTGTGTTAGTGTTGAAAAACCACTTTTCGCACTTGTGTTAGTGTTGAAAAACCACTTTTCGCACTTGTGTTAGTGTTGAAAAACCTCTTTTCGCACTTGTGTTGGTGCAGGAAACCACTTTGCACTTGTATTAGTGTGGAAAAAACACTTTTTGCACTTGTGATATTGTTGAAAAACCACTTTTCGCACTTGTGTTAGTGTTGAAAACCCACTTTTCGCACTTGTGTTGGTGCAGGAAACCACGTTTGCACTTGTATTAGTGTGGAAAAACACTTTTTGCACCTGTGATAGTGTTGAAAAACCACTTTTCGCACTTGTGTTAGTGTTGAAAAACCCGTTTTTGCACTTGTGTTGGTGCAGGAAACCACTTTTGCACTTGTATTAGTGTGGAAAAAACACTTTTTGCACTTGTGTTAGTGTTGAAAAACCACTTTTCGCACTTGTGTTAGTGTTGAAAAACCTCTTTTCGCACTTGTGTTGGTGCAGGAAACCACTTTTGCACTTGTATTAGTGTGGAAAAACCACTTTTCGCACTTGTGTTAGTGTTGAAAAACCACTTTTCGCACTTGTGTTCGTGTTGAAAAACCACTTTTCGCACTTGTGTTGGTGCAGGAAACCACTTTTGCACTTGTATTAGTGTGGAAAATCCACTTTTCGCACTTGTGTTAGTGTTGAAAAACCACTTTTCGCACTTGTGTTAGTGTTGAAAAACCACTTTTCGCACTTGTGTTGGTGCAGGAAACCACTTTTGCACTTGCATTAGTGTGGAAAAAACACTTTTTGCACTTGTGATAGTGTTGAAAAACCACTTTTCACACTTGTGTTAGTGTTGAAAAACCAGTTTTCGCACTTGTGTTTGTGCAGGAAAACACTTTTGCACTTGTATTAGTGTTGAAAAACCACTTTTCGCACTTGTGTTAGTGTTGAAAAACCACTTTTCGCACTTGTGTTAGTGTTGAAAAACCACTTTTCGCACTTGTGTTGGTGCCGGAAACCACGTTTGCACTTGTATTAGTGTGGAAAAAACACTTTTTGCACCTGTGATAGTGTTGAAAAACCACTTTTCGCACTTGTGTTAGTGTTGAAAAACCAGTTTTCGCACTTGTGTTGGTGCAGGAAACCACTTTTGCACTTGTATTAGTGTGGAAAAACACTTTTTGCACTTGTGATATTGTTGAAAAACCACTTTTCGCACTTGTGTTAGTGTTGAAAACCCACTTTTCGCACTTGTGTTGGTGCAGGAAACCACGTTTGCACTTGTATTAGTGTGGAAAAAACACTTTTTGCACCTGTGATAGTGTTGAAAAACCACTTTTCGCACTTGTGTTATTGTTGCAAAACCAGTTTTTGCACTTGTGTTGGTGCAGGAAACCACTTTTGCACTTGTATTAGTGTGGAAAAAACACTTTTTGCACTTGTGATAGTTTTGAAAAACCACTTTTCGCACTTGTGTTAGTGTAGAAAATCCACTTTTCCCACTTGTGTTGGTGCAGGAAACCACTTTTGCACTTGTATTAGTGTGGAAAAAACACTTTTTGCACTTGTATTAGTGTTGAAAAACCACTTTTCGCACTTGTGTTAGTGTTGAAAAACCACTTTTCGCACTTGTGTTAGTGTTGAAAAACCACTTTTCGCACTTGTGTTGGTGCAGGAAACCACTTTTGCACTTGTATTAGTGTGGAAAAAACACTTTTTGCATTTGTGATAGTGTTGAAAAACCACTTTTCGCACTTGTGTTAGTGTTGAAAAACCAGTTTTCGCACTTGTGTTTGTGCAGGAAAACACTTTTGCACTTGTATTAGTGTGGAAAAACCACTTTTCGCACTTGTGTTAGTGTTGAAAAACGACTTTTCGCACTTGTGTTAGTGTTGAAAAACCACTTTTCGCACTTGTGTTAGTGTTGAAAAACCTCTTTTCGCACTTGTGTTGGTGCAGGAAACCACTTTGCACTTGTATTAGTGTGGAAAAAACACTTTTTGCACTTGTGATATTGTTGAAAAACCACTTTTCGCACTTGTGTTAGTGTTGAAAACCCACTTTTCGCACTTGTGTTGGTGCAGGAAACCACGTTTGCACTTGTATTAGTGTGGAAAAAACACTTTTTGCACCTGTGATAGTGTTGAAAAACCACTTTTCGCACTTGTGTTAGTGTTGAAAAACCAGTTTTCGCACTTGTGTTGGTGCAGGAAACCACTTTTGCACTTGTATTAGTGTGGAAAAAACACTTTTTGCACTTGTGTTAGTGTTGAAAAACCACTTTTCGCACTTGTGTTAGTGTTGAAAAACCTCTTTTCGCACTTGTGTTGGTGCAGGAAACCACTTTTGCACTTGTATTAGTGTGGAAAAAACACTTTTTGCACTTGTGATATTGTTGAAAAACGACTTTTCGCACTTGTGTTAGTGTTGAAAAACCACTTTTTGCACTTGTGTTGGTGCAGGAAACCACTTTTGCACTTGTATTAGTGTGGAAAAAACACTTTTTGCACCTGTGATAGTGTTGAAAAACCACTTTGTGCACTTGTGTTAGTGTTGAAAAACCAGTTTTCGCACTTGTGTTGGTGCAGGAAACCACTTTTGCACTTGTATTAGTGTGGAAAAAACACTTTTTGCACTTGTGATAGTGTTGAAAAACCACTTTTCGCACTTGTGTTAGTGTTGAAAACCCACTTTTCGCACTTGTGTTGGTGCAGGAAACCACTTTTCGCACTTGTGTTAGTGTTGAAAAACCACTTTTCGCACTTGTGTTAGTGTTGAAAATCCACTTTTCCCACTTGTGTTGGTGCAGGAAACCACTTTTGCACTTGTATTAGTGTGGAAAAAACACTTTTTGCACTTGTGATAGTGTTGAAAAACCACTTTTCGCACTTGTGTTAGTGTTGAAAAACCACTTTTCGCACTTGTGTTAGTGTTGAAAAACCACTTTTCGCACTTGTGTTAGTGAAGGAAACCACTTTTTGCACTTGTGTTAGTGTTGAAAAACCAGTTTTCGCACTTGTGTTGGTGCAGGAAACCACTTTTGCACTTGTATTAGTGTGGAAAAAACACTTTTTGCACTTGTGATAGTGTTGAAAAACCACTTTTCGCACTTGTGTTAGTGTTGAAAATCCACTTTTTCAACTTGTGTTGGTGCAGGAAACCACTTTTGCACTTGTATTAGTGTGGAAAAAACACTTTTCGCACTTGTGTTAGTGTTGAAAAACCACTTTTCGCACTTGTGTTAGTGTTGAAAAACCACTTTTCGCACTTGTGTTCGTGTTGAAAAACCACTTTTCGCACTTGTGTTGGTGCAGTAAACCACTTTTGCACTTGTATTAGTGTGGAAAAAACACTTTTTGCACTTGTGATAGTGTTGAAAAACCACTTTTCACACTTGTGTTAGTGTTGAAAAACCACTTTTCGCACTTGTGTTGGTGCAGGAAACCACTTTTGCACTTGTATTAGTGTGGAAAAAACACTTTTTGCACTTGTGATGGTGTTGAAAAACCACTTTTCGCACTTGTGTTAGTGTTGAAAATCCACTTTTCCCACTTGTGTAGGTGCAGGAAACCACTTTTGCACTTGTATTAGTGTGGAAAAAACACTTTTTGCACTTGTGATAGTGTTGAAAAACCACTTTTCGCACTTGTGTTGGTGCAGGAAACCACTTTTGCACTTGTATTAGTGTGGAAAAACCACTTTTCGCACTTGTGTTAGTGTTGAAAAACCACTTTTCGCACTTGTGTTGGTGCAGGAAACCACTTTTGCACTTGTATTAGTGTGGAAAAAACACTTTTCGCACTTGTGATAGTGTTGAAAAACCACTTTTCGCACTTGTGTTAGTGTTGAAAAACCAGTTTTCGCACTTGTGTTGGTGCAGGAAACCACTTTTCCACTTGTATTAGTGTGGAAAAAACACTTTTTTCACTTGTGATAGTGTTGAAAAACCACTTTTCGCACTTGTGTTAGTGTTGAAAATCCACTTTTCCCACTTGTGTTGGTGCAGGAAACCACTTTTGCACTTGTATTAGTGTGGAAAAAACACTTTTTGCACTTGTGATAGTGTTGTAAAACCACTTTTCGCACTTGTGTTAGTGTTAAAAAACTAGTTTTCGCACTTGTGTTTGTGCAGGAAACCACTTTTGCACTTGTATTAGTGTGGAAAAACCACTTTTCGCACTTGTGTTAGTGTTGAAAAACCACTTTTCGCACTTGTGTTAGTGTTGAAAAACCACTTTTCGCACTTGTGTTAGTGTTGAAAAACCACTTTTCGCACTTGTTAGTGTTGAAAAACCACTTTTCGCACTTGTGATAGTGTTGAAAAACCACTTTTCGCACTTGTGTTAGTGTTGAAAAACCTCTTTTCGCACTTGTGTTGGTGCAGGAAACCACGTTTGCACTTGTATTAGTGTGGAAAAAACACTTTTTGCACTTGTGATAGTGTTGAAAAACCACTTTTCGCACTTGTGTTAGTGTTGAAAAACCAGTTTTCGCACTTGTGTTTGTGCAGGAAAACACTTTTGCACTTGTATTAGTGTTGAAAAACCACTTTTCGCACTTGTGTTAGTGTTGAAAAACCACTTTTCGCACTTGTGTTAGTGTTGAAAAACCACTTTTCGCACTTGTGTTAGTGTTGAAAAACCTCTTTTCGCACTTGTGTTGGTGCAGGAAACCACGTTTGCACTTGTATTAGTGTGGAAAAAACACTTTTTGCACCTGTGATAGTGTTGAAAAACCACTTTTCGCACTTGTGTTAGTGTTGAAAAACCAGTTTTCGCACTTGTGTTGGTGCAGGAAACCACTTTTGCACTTGTATTAGTGTGGAAAAAACACTTTTTGCACTTGTGATATTGTTGAAAAACCACTTTTCGCACTTGTGTTAGTGTTGAAAACCCACTTTTCGCACTTGTGTTGGTGCAGGAAACCACGTTTGCACTTGTATTAGTGTGGAAAAAACACTTTTTGCACTTGTGATAGTTTTGAAAAACCACTTTTCGCACTTGTGTTAGTGTAGAAAATCCACTTTTCCCACTTGTGTTGGTGCAGGAAACCACTTTTGCACTTGTATTAGTGTGGAAAAAACACTTTTTGCACTTGTATTAGTGTTGAAAAACCACTTTTCGCACTTGTGTTAGTGTTGAAAAACCACTTTTCGCACTTGTGTTAGTGTTGAAAAACCACTTTTCGCACTTGTGTTGGTGCAGGAAACCACTTTTGCACTTGTATTAGTGTGGAAAAACCACTTTTCGCACTTGTGTTAGTGTTGAAAAACCACTTTTCGCACTTGTGTTAGTGTTGAAAAACCACTTTTCGCACTTGTGTTGGTGCAGGAAACCACTTTTGCACTTGTATTAGTGTGGAAAAAACACTTTTTGCATTTGTGATAGTGTTGAAAAACCACTTTTCGCACTTGTGTTAGTGTTGAAAAACCAGTTTTCGCACTTGTGTTTGTGCAGGAAAACACTTTTGCACTTGTATTAGTGTGGAAAAACCACTTTTCGCACTTGTGTTAGTGTTGAAAAACCACTTTTCGCACTTGTGTTAGTGTTGAAAAACCACTTTTCGCACTTGTGTTAGTGTTGAAAAACCACTTTTCGCACTTGTGTTAGTGTTGAAAAACCTCTTTTCGCACTTGTGTTGGTGCAGGAAACCACTTTGCACTTGTATTAGTGTGGAAAAAACACTTTTTGCACTTGTGATATTGTTGAAAAACCACTTTTCGCACTTGTGTTAGTGTTGAAAACCCACTTTTCGCACTTGTGTTGGTGCAGGAAACCACGTTTGCACTTGTATTAGTGTGGAAAAACACTTTTTGCACCTGTGATAGTGTTGAAAAACCACTTTTCGCACTTGTGTTAGTGTTGAAAAACCCGTTTTTGCACTTGTGTTGGTGCAGGAAACCACTTTTGCACTTGTATTAGTGTGGAAAAAACACTTTTTGCACTTGTGTTAGTGTTGAAAAACCACTTTTCGCACTTGTGTTAGTGTTGAAAAACCTCTTTTCGCACTTGTGTTGGTGCAGGAAACCACTTTTGCACTTGTATTAGTGTGGAAAAACCACTTTTCGCACTTGTGTTAGTGTTGAAAAACCACTTTTCGCACTTGTGTTCGTGTTGAAAAACCACTTTTCGCACTTGTGTTGGTGCAGGAAACCACTTTTGCACTTGTATTAGTGTGGAAAATCCACTTTTCGCACTTGTGTTAGTGTTGAAAAACCACTTTTCGCACTTGTGTTAGTGTTGAAAAACCACTTTTCGCACTTGTGTTGGTGCAGGAAACCACTTTTGCACTTGCATTAGTGTGGAAAAAACACTTTTTGCACTTGTGATAGTGTTGAAAAACCACTTTTCACACTTGTGTTAGTGTTGAAAAACCAGTTTTCGCACTTGTGTTTGTGCAGGAAAACACTTTTGCACTTGTATTAGTGTTGAAAAACCACTTTTCGCACTTGTGTTAGTGTTGAAAAACCACTTTTCGCACTTGTGTTAGTGTTGAAAAACCACTTTTCGCACTTGTGTTGGTGCCGGAAACCACGTTTGCACTTGTATTAGTGTGGAAAAAACACTTTTTGCACCTGTGATAGTGTTGAAAAACCACTTTTCGCACTTGTGTTAGTGTTGAAAAACCAGTTTTCGCACTTGTGTTGGTGCAGGAAACCACTTTTGCACTTGTATTAGTGTGGAAAAACACTTTTTGCACTTGTGATATTGTTGAAAAACCACTTTTCGCACTTGTGTTAGTGTTGAAAACCCACTTTTCGCACTTGTGTTGGTGCAGGAAACCACGTTTGCACTTGTATTAGTGTGGAAAAAACACTTTTTGCACCTGTGATAGTGTTGAAAAACCACTTTTCGCACTTGTGTTATTGTTGCAAAACCAGTTTTTGCACTTGTGTTGGTGCAGGAAACCACTTTTGCACTTGTATTAGTGTGGAAAAAACACTTTTTGCACTTGTGATAGTTTTGAAAAACCACTTTTCGCACTTGTGTTAGTGTAGAAAATCCACTTTTCCCACTTGTGTTGGTGCAGGAAACCACTTTTGCACTTGTATTAGTGTGGAAAAAACACTTTTTGCACTTGTATTAGTGTTGAAAAACCACTTTTCGCACTTGTGTTAGTGTTGAAAAACCACTTTTCGCACTTGTGTTAGTGTTGAAAAACCACTTTTCGCACTTGTGTTGGTGCAGGAAACCACTTTTGCACTTGTATTAGTGTGGAAAAAACACTTTTTGCATTTGTGATAGTGTTGAAAAACCACTTTTCGCACTTGTGTTAGTGTTGAAAAACCAGTTTTCGCACTTGTGTTTGTGCAGGAAAACACTTTTGCACTTGTATTAGTGTGGAAAAACCACTTTTCGCACTTGTGTTAGTGTTGAAAAACCACTTTTCGCACTTGTGTTAGTGTTGAAAAACGACTTTTCGCACTTGTGTTAGTGTTGAAAAACCACTTTTCGCACTTGTGTTAGTGTTGAAAAACCTCTTTTCGCACTTGTGTTGGTGCAGGAAACCACTTTGCACTTGTATTAGTGTGGAAAAAACACTTTTTGCACTTGTGATATTGTTGAAAAACCACTTTTCGCACTTGTGTTAGTGTTGAAAACCCACTTTTCGCACTTGTGTTGGTGCAGGAAACCACGTTTGCACTTGTATTAGTGTGGAAAAAACACTTTTTGCACCTGTGATAGTGTTGAAAAACCACTTTTCGCACTTGTGTTAGTGTTGAAAAACCAGTTTTCGCACTTGTGTTGGTGCAGGAAACCACTTTTGCACTTGTATTAGTGTGGAAAAAACACTTTTTGCACTTGTGTTAGTGTTGAAAAACCACTTTTCGCACTTGTGTTAGTGTTGAAAAACCTCTTTTCGCACTTGTGTTGGTGCAGGAAACCACTTTTGCACTTGTATTAGTGTGGAAAAAACACTTTTTGCACTTGTGATATTGTTGAAAAACGACTTTTCGCACTTGTGTTAGTGTTGAAAAACCACTTTTTGCACTTGTGTTGGTGCAGGAAACCACTTTTGCACTTGTATTAGTGTGGAAAAAACACTTTTTGCACCTGTGATAGTGTTGAAAAACCACTTTGTGCACTTGTGTTAGTGTTGAAAAACCAGTTTTCGCACTTGTGTTGGTGCAGGAAACCACTTTTGCACTTGTATTAGTGTGGAAAAAACACTTTTTGCACTTGTGATAGTGTTGAAAAACCACTTTTCGCACTTGTGTTAGTGTTGAAAACCCACTTTTCGCACTTGTGTTGGTGCAGGAAACCACTTTTCGCACTTGTGTTAGTGTTGAAAAACCACTTTTCGCACTTGTGTTAGTGTTGAAAATCCACTTTTCCCACTTGTGTTGGTGCAGGAAACCACTTTTGCACTTGTATTAGTGTGGAAAAAACACTTTTTGCACTTGTGATAGTGTTGAAAAACCACTTTTCGCACTTGTGTTAGTGTTGAAAAACCACTTTTCGCACTTGTGTTAGTGTTGAAAAACCACTTTTCGCACTTGTGTTAGTGAAGGAAACCACTTTTTGCACTTGTGTTAGTGTTGAAAAACCAGTTTTCGCACTTGTGTTGGTGCAGGAAACCACTTTTGCACTTGTATTAGTGTGGAAAAAACACTTTTTGCACTTGTGATAGTGTTGAAAAACCACTTTTCGCACTTGTGTTAGTGTTGAAAATCCACTTTTTCAACTTGTGTTGGTGCAGGAAACCACTTTTGCACTTGTATTAGTGTGGAAAAAACACTTTTCGCACTTGTGTTAGTGTTGAAAAACCACTTTTCGCACTTGTGTTAGTGTTGAAAAACCACTTTTCGCACTTGTGTTCGTGTTGAAAAACCACTTTTCGCACTTGTGTTGGTGCAGTAAACCACTTTTGCACTTGTATTAGTGTGGAAAAAACACTTTTTGCACTTGTGATAGTGTTGAAAAACCACTTTTCACACTTGTGTTAGTGTTGAAAAACCACTTTTCGCACTTGTGTTGGTGCAGGAAACCACTTTTGCACTTGTATTAGTGTGGAAAAAACACTTTTTGCACTTGTGATGGTGTTGAAAAACCACTTTTCGCACTTGTGTTAGTGTTGAAAATCCACTTTTCCCACTTGTGTAGGTGCAGGAAACCACTTTTGCACTTGTATTAGTGTGGAAAAAACACTTTTTGCACTTGTGATAGTGTTGAAAAACCACTTTTCGCACTTGTGTTGGTGCAGGAAACCACTTTTGCACTTGTATTAGTGTGGAAAAACCACTTTTCGCACTTGTGTTAGTGTTGAAAAACCACTTTTCGCACTTGTGTTGGTGCAGGAAACCACTTTTGCACTTGTATTAGTGTGGAAAAAACACTTTTCGCACTTGTGATAGTGTTGAAAAACCACTTTTCGCACTTGTGTTAGTGTTGAAAAACCAGTTTTCGCACTTGTGTTGGTGCAGGAAACCACTTTTCCACTTGTATTAGTGTGGAAAAAACACTTTTTTCACTTGTGATAGTGTTGAAAAACCACTTTTCGCACTTGTGTTAGTGTTGAAAATCCACTTTTCCCACTTGTGTTGGTGCAGGAAACCACTTTTGCACTTGTATTAGTGTGGAAAAAACACTTTTTGCACTTGTGATAGTGTTGTAAAACCACTTTTCGCACTTGTGTTAGTGTTAAAAAACTAGTTTTCGCACTTGTGTTTGTGCAGGAAACCACTTTTGCACTTGTATTAGTGTGGAAAAACCACTTTTCGCACTTGTGTTAGTGTTGAAAAACCACTTTTCGCACTTGTGTTAGTGTTGAAAAACCACTTTTCGCACTTGTGTTAGTGTTGAAAAACCACTTTTCGCACTTGTTAGTGTTGAAAAACCACTTTTCGCACTTGTTAGTTTTGAAAAACCACTTTTCGCACTTGTGTTAGTGTTGAAAATCCACTTTTCCCACTTGTGTTGGTGCAGGAAACCACTTTTGCACTTGTATTAGTGTGGAAAAAACACTTTTTGCACTTGTGATAGTGTTGAAAAACCACTTTTCGCACTTGTGTTCGTGTTGAAAATCCACTTTTCCCACTTGTGTTGGTGCAGGAAACCACTTTTGCACTTGTATTAGTGTGGAAAAAACACTTTTTGCACTTGTGATAGTGTTGAAAAACCACTTTTCACACTTGTGTTAGTGTTGAAAAACCAGTTTTCGCACTTGTGTTTGTGCAGGAAAACACTTTTGCACTTGTATTAGTGTTGAAAAACCACTTTTCGCACTTGTGTTAGTGTTGAAAAACCACTTTTCGCACTTGTGTTAGTGTTGAAAAACCTCTTTTCGCACTTGTGTTGGTGCAGGAAACCACTTTTGCACTTGTATTAGTGTGGAAAAAACACTTTTTGCACTTGTGATATTGTTGAAAAACCACTTTTCGCACTTGTGTTAGTGTTGAAAACCCACTTTTCGCACTTGTGTTGGTGCAGGAAACCACGTTTGCACTTGTATTAGTGTGGAAAAAACACTTTTTGCACCTGTGATAGTGTTGAAAAACCACTTTTCGCACTTGTGTTAGTGTTGAAAAACCAGTTTTCGCACTTGTGTTGGTGCAGGAAACCACTTTTGCACTTGTATTAGTGTGGAAAAAACACTTTTTGCACTTGTGATAGTGTTGAAAAACCACTTTTCGCACTTGTGTTAGTGTTGAAAATCCACTTTTCCCACTTGTGTTGGTGCAGGAAACCACTTTTGCACTTGTATTAGTGTGGAAAAAACACTTTTTGCACTTGTGATAGTGTTGAAAAACCACTTTTCACACTTGTGTTAGTGTTGAAAAACCAGTTTTCGCACTTGTGTTTGTGCAGGAAAACACTTTTGCAGTTGTATTAGTGTTGAAAAACCACTTTTCGCACTTGTGTTAGTGTTGAAAACCACTTTTTGCACTTGTGTTAGTGTTGAAAAACCACTTTTCGCACTTGTGTTAGTGTTGAAAAACCACTTTTCGCACTTGTGTTGGTGCAGGAAACCACTTTTGCACTTGTATTAGTGTGGAAAAAACACTTTTTGCACTTGTGATATTGTTGAAAAACCACTTTTCGCACTTGTGTTAGTGTTGAAAACCCACTTTTCGCACTTGTGTTGGTGCAGGAAACCACGTTTGCACTTGCACTTGTATTAGTGTGGAAAAAACACTTTTTGCACCTGTGATAGTGTTGAAAAACCACTTTTCGCACTTGTGTTAGTGTTGAAAAACCAGTTTTCGCACTTGTGTTGGTGCAGGAAACCACTTTTGCACTTGTATTAGTGTGGAAAAAACACTTTTTGCTCCTGTGATAGTGTTGAAAAACCACTTTTCGCACTTGTGTTAGTGTTGAAAAACCAGTTTTCGCACTTGTGTTGGTGCAGGAAACCACTTTTGCACTTGTATTAGTGTGGAAAAAACACTTTTTGCACTTGTGATAGTTTTGAAAAACCACTTTTCGCACTTGTGTTAGTGTAGAAAATCCACTTTTCCCACTTGTGTTGGTGCAGGAAACCACTTTTGCACTTGTATTAGTGTGGAAAAAACACTTTTTGCACTTGTATTAGTGTTGAAAAACCACTTTTCGCACTTGTGTTAGTGTTGAAAAACCACTTTTCGCACTTGTGTTAGTGTTGAAAAACCACTTTTCGCACTTGTGTTGGTGCAGGAAACCACTTTTGCACTTGTATTAGTGTGGAAAAACCACTTTTCGCACTTGTGTTAGTGTTGAAAAACCACTTTTCGCACTTGTGTTAGTGTTGAAAAACCACTTTTCGCACTTGTGTTGGTGCAGGAAACCACTTTTGCACTTGTATTAGTGTGGAAAAACACTTTTTGCATTTGTGATAGTGTTGAAAAACCACTTTTCGCACTTGTGTTAGTGTTGAAAAACCAGTTTTCGCACTTGTGTTTGTGCAGGAAAACACTTTTGCACTTGTATTAGTGTGGAAAAACCACTTTTCGCACTTGTGTTAGTGTTGAAAAACTACTTGTCGCACTTGTGTTAGTGTTGAAAAACCACTTTTCGCACTTGTGGTAGTGTTGAAAAACCACTTTTCGCACTTGTGTTAGTGTTGAAAAACCTCTTTTCGCACTTGTGTTGGTGCAGGAAACCACTTTGCACTTGTATTAGTGTGGAAAAAACACTTTTTGCACTTGTGATATTGTTGAAAAACCACTTTTCGCACTTGTGTTAGTGTTGAAAACCCACTTTTCGCACTTGTGTTGGTGCAGGAAACCACGTTTGCACTTGTATTAGTGTGGAAAAAACACTTTTTGCACCTGTGATAGTGTTGAAAAACCACTTTTCGCACTTGTGTTAGTGTTGAAAAACCAGTTTTCGCACTTGTGTTGGTGCAGGAAACCACGTTTGCACTTGTATTAGTGTGGAAAAAACACTTTTTGCACTTGTGTTAGTGTTGAAAAACCACTTTTCGCACTTGTGTTAGTGTTGAAAAACCTCTTTTCGCACTTGTGTTGGTGCAGGAAACCACTTTTGCACTTGTATTAGTGTGGAAAAAACACTTTTTGCACTTGTGATATTGTTGAAAAACCACTTTTCGCACTTGTGTTAGTGTTGAAAAACCACTTTTCGCACTTGTGTTGGTGCAGGAAACCACGTTTGCACTTGTATTAGTGTGGAAAAAACACTTTTTGCACTTGTGATAGTGTTGAAAAACCACTTTTCGCACTTGTGTTAGTGTTGAAAAACCACTTTTCGCACTTGTGTTAGTGTTGAAAAACCACTTTTCGCACTTGTGTTAGTGAAGGAAACCACTTTTTGCACTTGTGTTAGTGTTGAAAAACCAGTTTTCGCACTTGTGTTGGTGCAGGAAACCACTTTTGCACTTGTATTAGTGTGGAAAAAACACTTTTTGCACTTGTGATAGTGTTGAAAAACCACTTTTCGCACTTGTGTTAGTGTTGAAAATCCACTTTTTCAACTTGTGTTGGTGCAGGAAACCACTTTTGCACTTGTATTAGTGTGGAAAAAACACTTTTCGCACTTGTGTTAGTGTTGAAAAACCACTTTTCGCACTTGTGTTAGTGTTGAAAAACCACTTTTCGCACTTGTGTTCGTGTTGAAAAACCACTTTTCGCACTTGTGTTGGTGCAGTAAACCACTTTTGCACTTGTATTAGTGTGGAAAAAACACTTTTTGCACTTGTGATAGTGTTGAAAAACCACTTTTCACACTTGTGTTAGTGTTGAAAAACCACTTTTCGCACTTGTGTTGGTGCAGGAAACCACTTTTGCACTTGTATTCGTGTGGAAAAAACACTTTTTGCACTTGTGATGGTGTTGAAAAACCACTTTTCGCACTTGTGTTAGTGTTGAAAATCCACTTTTCCCACTTGTGTAGGTGCAGGAAACCACTTTTGCACTTGTATTAGTGTGTAAAAAACACTTTTTGCACTTGTGATAGTGTTGAAAAACCACTTTTCGCACTTGTGTTGGTGCAGGAAACCACTTTTGCACTTGTATTAGTGTGGAAAAACCACTTTTCGCACTTGTGTTAGTGTTGAAAAACCACTTTTCGCACTTGTGTTGGTGCAGGAAACCACTTTTGCACTTGTATTAGTGTGGAAAAAACACTTTTCGCACTTGTGATAGTGTTGAAAAACCACTTTTCGCACTTGTGTTAGTGTTGAAAAACCACTTTTCGCACTTGTGTTAGTGTTGAAAAACCACTTTTCGCACTTGTGTTAGTGTTGAAAAACCACTTTTCGCACTTGTGTTAGTGTTGAAAAACCACTTTTCGCACTTGTGTTAGTGTTGAAAAACCACTTTTCGCACTTGTGTTAGTGTTGAAAAACCACTTTTCGCACTTGTGTTAGTGTTGAAAAACCACTTTTCGCACTTGTTAGTGTTGAAAAACCACTTTTCGCACTTGTGTTAGTGTTGAAAATCCACTTTTCCCACTTGTGTTGGTGCAGGAAACCACTTTTGCACTTGTATTAGTGTGGAAAAAACACTTTTTGCACTTGTGATAGTGTTGAAAAACCACTTTTCGCAGTTGTGTTAGTGTTGAAAAACCACTTTTCGCACTTGTGTTTGTGCAGGAAACCACTTTTGCACTTGTATTAGTGTGGCAAAAACCACTTTTCGCACTTGTGATAGTGTTGAAAAACCACTTTTTGCACTTGTGTTAGTGTTGAAAAACCACTTTTCGCACTTGTGTTGGTGCAGGAAACAACTTTTGCACTTGTATTAGTGTGGAAAAATCACTTTTTGCACTTGTGGTAGTGTTGAAAAACCACTTTTCGCACTTGTGTTAGTGTTGAAAAACCAGTTTTCGCACTTGTGTTTGTGCAGGAAAACACTTTTGCACTTGTATTAGTGTGGAAAAACCACTTTTCGCACTTGTGTTTGTGTTGAAAAACCACTTTTCGCACTTGTGTTAGTGTTGAAAAACCACTTTTCGCACTTGTGTTAGTGTTGAAAAACCACTTTTCGCACTTGTGTTAGTGTTGAAAAACCTCTTTTCGCACTTGTGTTGGTGCAGGAAACCACTTTTGCACTTGTATTAGTGTGGAAAAACACTTTTTGCACTTGTGATATTGTTGAAAAACCACTTTTCGCACTTGTGTTAGTGTTGAAAACCCACTTTTTGCACTTGTGTTGGTGCAGGAAACCACGTTTGCACTTGTATTAGTGTGGAAAAAACACTTTTTGCACCTGTGATAGTGTTGAAAAACCACTTTTCGCACTTGTGTTAGTGTTGAAAAACCAGTTTTCGCACTTGTGTTGGTGCAGGAAACCACTTTTGCACTTGTATTATTGTGGAAAAAACACTTTTTGCACTTGTGATATTGTTGAAAAAGCACTTTTCGCACTTGTGTTAGTGTTGAAAACCCACTTTTCGCACTTGTGTTGGTGCAGGAAACCACGTTTGCACTTGTATTAGTGTGGAAAAAACACTTTTTGCACCTGTGATAGTGTTGAAAAACCACTTTTCGCACTTGTGTTAGTGTTGAAAAACCAGTTTTCGCACTTGTGTTGGTGCAGGAAACCACTTTTGCACTTGTATTAGTGTGGAAAAAACACTTTTTGCACTTGTGATAATTTTGAAAAACCACTTTTCGCACTTGTGTTAGTGTAGAAAATCCACTTTTCCCACTTGTGTTGGTGCAGGAAACCACTTTTGCACTTGTATTAGTGTGGAAAAAACACTTTTTGCACTTGTATTAGTGTTGAAAAACCACTTTTCGCACTTGTGTTAGTGTTGAAAAACCACTTTTCACACTTGTGTTAGTGTTGAAAAACCACTTTTCTCACTTGTGTTGGTGCAGGAAACCACTTTTGCACTTGTATTAGTGTGGAAAAACCACTTTTCGCACTTGTGTTAGTGTTGAAAAACCACTTTTCGCACTTGTGTTAGTGTTGAAAAACCAGTTTTCGCACTTGTGTTGGTGCAGGAAACCACTTTTGCACTTGTATTAGTGTGGAAAAAACACTTTTTGCACTTGTGATAGTGTTGAAAAACCACTTTTCGCACTTGTGTTAGTGTTGAAAAACCAGTTTTCGCACTTGTGTTTGTGCAGGAAAACACTTTTGCACTTGTATTAGTGTGGAAAAACCACTTTTCGCACTTGTGTTAGTGTTGAAAAACCACTTTTCGCACTTGTGTTAGTGTTGAAAAACCACTTTTCGCACTTGTGTTAGTGTTGAAAAACCAGTTTTCGCACTTGTGTTGGTGCAGGAAACCACTTTTGCACTTGTATTAGTGTGGAAAAAACACTTTTTGCACTTGTGATAGTTTTGAAAAACCACTTTTCGCACTTGTGTTAGTGTAGAAAATCCACTTTTCCCACTTGTGTTGGTGCAGGAAACCACTTTTGCACGTGTATTAGTGTGGAAAAAACACTTTTTGCACTTGTATTAGTGTTGAAAAACCACTTTTCGCACTTGTGTTAGTGTTGAAAAACCACTTTTCGCACTTGTGTTAGTGTTGAAAAACCACTTTTCGCACTTGTGTTGGTGCAGGAAACCACTTTTGCACTTGTATTAGTGTGGAAAAACCACTTTTCGCACTTGTGTTAGTGTTGAAAAACCACTTTTCGCACTTGTGTTAGTGTTGAAAAACCACTTTTCGCACTTGTGTTGGTGCAGGAAACCACTTTTGCACTTGTATTAGTGTGGAAAAAACACTTTTTGCACTTGTGATAGTGTTGAAAAACCACTTTTCGCACTTGTGTTAGTGTTGAAAAACCAGTTTTCGCACTTGTGTTTGTGCAGGAAAACACTTTTGCACTTGTATTAGTGTGGAAAAACCACTTTTCGCACTTGTGTTAGTGTTGACAAACCACTTTTCGCACTTGTGTTAGTGTTGAAAAACCACTTTTCGCACTTGTGTTAGTGTTGAAAAACCACTTTTCGCACTTGTGTTAGTGTTGAAAAACCACTTTTCGCACTTGTGTTAGTGTTGAAAATCCACTTTTCCCACTTGTGTTGGTGCAGGAAACCACTTTTGCACTTGTATTAGTGTGGAAAAAACACTTTTTGCACTTGTGATAGTGTTGAAAAACCACTTTTCGCACTTGTGTTAGTGTAGAAAATCCACTTTTCCCACTTGTGTTGGTGCAGGAAACCACTTTTGCACTTGTATTAGTGTGGAAAAAACACTTTTTGCACTTGTGATAGTGTTGAAAAACCACTTTTCGCACTTGTGTTAGTGTAGAAAATCCACTTTTCCCACTTGTGTTGGTGCAGGAAACCACTTTTGCACTTGTATTAGTGTGGAAAAAACACTTTTTGCACTTGTGATAGTGTTGAAAAACCACTTTTCGCACTTGTGTTAGTGTTGAAAAACCACTTTTCGCACTTGTGTTAGTGTTGAAAAACCACTTTTCGCACTTGTGTTGGTGCAGGAAACCACTTTTGCACTTGTATTAGTGTGGAAAAACCACTTTTCGCACTTGTGTTAGTGTTGAAAAACCACTTTTCGCACTTGTGTTAGTGTTGAAAAACCACTTTTCGCACTTGTGTTGGTGCAGGAAACCACTTTTGCACTTGTATTAGTGTGGAAAAACACTTTTTGCATTTGTGATAGTGTTGAAAAACCACTTTTCGCACTTGTGTTAGTGTTGAAAAACCAGTTTTCGCACTTGTGTTTGTGCAGGAAAACACTTTTGCACTTGTATTAGTGTGGAAAAACCACTTTTCGCACTTGTGTTAGTGTTGAAAAACTACTTGTCGCACTTGTGTTAGTGTTAAAAAACCACTTTTCGCACTTGTGGTAGTGTTGAAAAACCACTTTTCGCACTTGTGTTAGTGTTGAAAAACCTCTTTTCGCACTTGTGTTGGTGCAGGAAACCACTTTGCACTTGTATTAGTGTGGAAAAAACACTTTTTGCACTTGTGATATTGTTGAAAAACCACTTTTTGCACTTGTGTTAGTGTTGAAAACCCACTTTTCGCACTTGTGTTGGTGCAGGAAACCACGTTTGCACTTGTATTAGTGTGGAAAAAACACTTTTTGCACCTGTGATAGTGTTGAAAAACCACTTTTCGCACTTGTGTTAGTGTTGAAAAACCAGTTTTCGCACTTGTGTTGGTGCAGGAAACCACGTTTGCACTTGTATTAGTGTGGAAAAAACACTTTTTGCACTTGTGTTAGTGTTGAAAAACCACTTTTCGCACTTGTGTTAGTGTTGAAAAACCTCTTTTCGCACTTGTGTTGGTGCAGGAACCCACTTTTGCACTTGTATTAGTGTGGAAAAAACACTTTTTGCACTTGTGATATTGTTGAAAAACCACTTTTCGCACTTGTGTTAGTGTTGAAAAACCACTTTTTGCACTTGTGTTGGTGCAGGAAACCACTTTTGCACTTGTATTAGTGTGGAAAAAACACTTTTTGCACCTGTGATAGTGTTGAAAAACCACTTTTTGCACTTGTGTTAGTGTTGAAAAACCACTTTTCGCACTTGTGTTGGTGCAGGAAACCACGTTTGCACTTGTATTAGTGTGGAAAAAACACTTTTTGCACTTGTGATAGTGTTGAAAAACCACTTTTCGCACTTGTGTTAGTGTTGAAAAACCACTTTTCGCACTTGTGTTAGTGTTGAAAAACCACTTTTCGCACTTGTGTTAGTGAAGGAAACCACTTTTTGCACTTGTGTTAGTGTTGAAAAACCAGTTTTCGCACTTGTGTTGGTGCAGGAAACCACTTTTGCACTTGTATTAGTGTGGAAAAAACACTTTTTGCACTTGTGATAGTGTTGAAAAACCACTTTTCGCACTTGTGTTAGTGTTGAAACTCCACTTTTTCAACTTGTGTTGGTGCAGGAAACCACTTTTGCACTTGTATTAGTGTGGAAAAAACACTTTTCGCACTTGTGTTAGTGTTGAAAAACCACTTTTCGCACTTGTGTTAGTGTTGAAAAACCACTTTTCGCACTTGTGTTCGTGTTGAAAAACCACTTTTCGCACTTGTGTTGGTGCAGTAAACCACTTTTGCACTTGTATTAGTGTGGAAAAAACACTTTTTGCACTTGTGATAGTGTTGAAAAACCACTTTTCACACTTGTGTTAGTGTTGAAAAACCACTTTTCGCACTTGTGTTAGTGTTGAAAATCCACTTTTTCAACTTGTGTTGGTGCAGGAAACCACTTTTGCACTTGTATTAGTGTGGAAAAAACACTTTTTGCACTTGTGATGGTGTTGAAAAACCACTTTTCGCACTTGTGTTAGTGTTGAAAATCCACTTTTCCCACTTGTGTAGGTGCAGGAAACCACTTTTGCACTTGTATTAGTGTGTAAAAAACACTTTTTGCACTTGTGATAGTGTTGAAAAACCACTTTTTGCACTTGTGTTGGTGCAGGAAACCACTTTTGCACTTGTATTAGTGTGGAAAAACCACTTTTCGCACTTGTGTTAGTGTTGAAAAACCACTTTTCGCACTTGTGTTGGTGCAGGAAACCACTTTTGCACTTGTATTAGTGTGGAAAAAACACTTTTCGCACTTGTGATAGTGTTGAAAAACCACTTTTCGCACTTGTGTTAGTGTTGAAAAACCACTTTTCGCACTTGTGTTAGTGTTGAAAAACCACTTTTCGCACTTGTGTTAGTGTTGAAAAACCACTTTTCGCACTTGTGTTAGTGTTGAAAAACCACTTTTCGCACTTGTGTTAGTGTTGAAAAACCACTTTTCGCACTTGTGTTAGTGTTGAAAAACCACTTTTCGCACTTGTGTTAGTGTTGAAAAACCACTTTTCGCACTTGTTAGTGTTGAAAAACCACTTTTCGCACTTGTGTTAGTGTTGAAAATCCACTTTTCCCACTTGTGTTGGTGCAGGAAACCACTTTTGCACTTGTATTAGTGTGGAAAAAACACTTTTTGCACTTGTGATAGTGTTGAAAAACCACTTTTCGCAGTTGTGTTAGTGTTGAAAAACCACTTTTCGCACTTGTGTTTGTGCAGGAAACCACTTTTGCACTTGTATTAGTGTGGCAAAAACCACTTTTCGCACTTGTGATAGTGTTGAAAAACCACTTTTCGCACTTGTGTTAGTGTTGAAAAACCACTTTTCACACTTGTGTTAGTGTTGAAAAACCACTTTTCGCACTTGTGTTGGTACAGGAAACCACTTTTGCACTTGTATTAGTGTGGAAAAACCACTTTTCGCACTTGTGTTAGTGTTGAAAAACCACTTTTCGCACTTGTGTTAGTGTTGAAAAACCACTTTTCGCACTTGTGTTGGTGCAGGAAACCACTTTTGCACTTGTATTAGTGTGGAAAAAACACTTTTTGCACTTATGATAGTGTTGAAAAACCACTTTTCGCACTTGTGTTAGTGTTGAAAAACCACTTTTCGCACTTGTGTTGGTGCAGGAAACCACTTTTGCACTTGTATTAGTGTGGAAAAACCACTTTTCGCACTTGAGTTAGTGTTGAAAAACCACTTTTCACACTTGTGTTGGTGTTGAAAAACCACTTTTCGCACTTGTGTTAGTGTTGAAAAACCACTTTTCGCACTTGTGTTAGTGTTGAAAAACCACTTTTCGCACTTGTGTTGGTGAAGGAAACCACTTTTGCAATTGTATTAGTGTGGAAAAAACACTTTTTGCACTTGTGATAGTGTTGAAAAACCACTTTTCACACTTGTGTTAGTGTTGAAAAACCACTTTTCGCACTTTAGTTGGTGCAGGAAATCACTTTTGCACTTGTATTAGTGTGGAAAAAACACTTTTTGCACTTGTGATAGTGTTGAAAAACCACATTTCGCACTTGTGTTAGTGTTGAAAAACCACTTTTCGCACTTGTTAGTATTGAAAAACCACTTTTCGCACTTGTGTTGGTGCAGGAAACCACTTTTGCACTTGTATTAGTGTGGAAAAACCACTTTTCGCACTTGTGTTAGTGTTGAAAAACCACTTTTCGCACTTGTGTTAGTGTTGAAAAACCACTTTTCGCACTTGTGTTGGTGCAGGAAACCACTTTTGCACTTGTATTAGTGTGGAAAAATCACTTTTTGCACTTGTGGTAGTGTTGAAAAACCACTTTTCGCACTTGTGTTAGTGTTGAAAAACCACTTTTCGCACTTGTGTTAGTGTTGAAAAACCACTTTTCGCACTTGTGTTAGTGTTGAAAAACCTCTTTTCGCACTTGTGTTGGTGCAGGAAACCACTTTTGCACTTGTATTAGTGTGGAAAAACACTTTTTGCACTTGTGATATTGTTGAAAAACCACTTTTCGCACTTGTGTTAGTGTTGAAAACCCACTTTTTGCACTTGTGTTGGTGCAGGAAACCACGTTTGCACTTGTATTAGTGTGGAAAAAACACTTTTTGCACCTGTGATAGTGTTGAAAAACCACTTTTCGCACTTGTGTTAGTGTTGAAAAACCAGTTTTCGCACTTGTGTTGGTGCAGGAAACCACTTTTGCACTTGTATTATTGTGGAAAAAACACTTTTTGCACTTGTGATATTGTTGAAAAAGCACTTTTCGCACTTGTGTTAGTGTTGAAAACCCACTTTTCGCACTTGTGTTGGTGCAGGAAACCACGTTTGCACTTGTATTAGTGTGGAAAAAACACTTTTTGCACCTGTGATAGTGTTGAAAAACCACTTTTCGCACTTGTGTTAGTGTTGAAAAACCAGTTTTCGCACTTGTGTTGGTGCAGGAAACCACTTTTGCACTTGTATTAGTGTGGAAAAAACACTTTTTGCACTTGTGATAGTTTTGAAAAACCACTTTTCGCACTTGTGTTAGTGTAGAAAATCCACTTTTCCCACTTGTGTTGGTGCAGGAAACCACTTTTGCACTTGTATTAGTGTGGAAAAAACACTTTTTGCACTTGTAGTAGTGTTGAAAAACCACTTTTCGCACTTGTGTTAGTGTTGAAAAACCACTTTTCGCACTTGTGTTAGTGTTGAAAAACCACTTTTCGCACTTGTGTTGGTGCAGGAAACCACTTTTGCACTTGTATTAGTGTGGAAAAACCACTTTTCGCACTTGTGTTAGTGTTGAAAAACCACTTTTCGCACTTGTGTTAGTGTTGAAAAACCAGTTTTCGCACTTGTGTTGGTGCAGGAAACCACTTTTGCACTTGTATTAGTGTGGAAAAAACACTTTTTGCACTTGTGATAGTGTTGAAAAACCACTTTTCGCACTTGTGTTAGTGTTGAAAAACCAGTTTTCGCACTTGTGTTTGTGCAGGAAAACACTTTTGCACTTGTATTAGTGTGGAAAAACCACTTTTCGCACTTGTGTTAGTGTTGAAAAACCACTTTTCGCACTTGTGTTAGTGTTGAAAAACCAGTTTTCGCACTTGTGTTTGTGCAGGAAAACACTTTTGCACTTGTATTAGTGTTGAAAAACCACTTTTCGCACTTGTGTTAGTGTTGAAAAACCACTTTTCGCTCTTGTGTTAGTGTTGAAAAACCAGTTTTCGCACTTGTGTTGGTGCAGGAAACCACTTTTGCACTTGTATTAGTGTGGAAAAAACACTTTTTGCACTTGTGATAGTTTTGAAAAACCACTTTTCGCACTTGTGTTAGTGTAGAAAATCCACTTTTCCCACTTGTGTTGGTGCAGGAAACCACTTTTGCACGTGTATTAGTGTGGAAAAAACACTTTTTGCACTTGTATTAGTGTTGAAAAACCACTTTTCGCACTTGTGTTAGTGTTGAAAAACCACTTTTCGCACTTGTGTTAGTGTTGAAAAACCACTTTTCGCACTTGTGTTGGTGCAGGAAACCACTTTTGCACTTGTATTAGTGTGGAAAAACCACTTTTCGCACTTGTGTTAGTGTTGAAAAACCACTTTTCGCACTTGTGTTAGTGTTGAAAAACCACTTTTCGCACTTGTGTTGGTGCAGGAAACCACTTTTGCACTTGTATTAGTGTGGAAAAAACACTTTTTGCACTTGTGATAGTGTTGAAAAACCACTTTTCGCACTTGTGTTAGTGTTGAAAAACCAGTTTTCGCACTTGTGTTTGTGCAGGAAAACACTTTTGCACTTGTATTAGTGTGGAAAAACCACTTTTCGCACTTGTGTTAGTGTTGACAAACCACTTTTCGCACTTGTGTTAGTGTTGAAAAACCACTTTTCGCACTTGTGTTAGTGTTGAAAAACCACTTTTCGCACTTGTGTTAGTGTTGAAAAACCACTTTTCGCACTTGTGTTAGTGTTGAAAAACCACTTTTCGCACTTGTGTTAGTGTTGAAAAACCACTTTTCGCACTTGTGTTAGTGTTGAAAAACCACTTTTCGCACTTGTGTTGGTGCAGGAAACCACTTTTGCACTTGTATTAGTGTGGAAAAACCACTTTTCGCACTTGTGTTAGTGTTGAAAAACCACTTTTCGCACTTGTGTTAGTGTTGAAAAACCACTTTTCGCACTTGTGTTGGTGCAGGAAACCACTTTTTGCACTTGTGTTTGTGCAGGAAAACACTTTTGCACTTGTGTTAGTGTGGAAAAAACACTTTTTGCACTTGTGATAGTGTTGAAAAACCACTTTTCACACTTGTGTTAGTGTTGAAAAACCAGTTTTTGCACTTGTGTTTGTGCAGGAAAACACTTTTGCACTTGTATTAGTGTGGAAAAACCACTTTTCGCACTTGTGTTAGTGTTGAAAAACCACTTTTCGCACTTGTGTTAGTGTTGAAAAACCACTTTTCGCACTTGTTAGTGTTGAAAAACCACTTTTCGCACTTGTAGTCAGGTTTGTTATGTAATTTCGTTCTTTTTTTGTGGAGATTAGCAAAACTATACATTTTTGGAAAGCTGATAGCACCAGGAATCCGAAAAACCATGTTTCCATTTGCGCAAATTTTTCTTTGGCGGCCATATTGGATTTTCAAAATGGCCACCATCGGAAACCTATTTTTCGCGATATCTCAACATCCGAACCATCTAGAGTGCTGATTCCAACACCTATACCCACATTTTTGGGGATGAGGAATCACATGAAGCCATCTAAAATAATCTACACCTACCCTGGGATACCAGGTGGCAGCCTACAGCGGATTTTCAAGATGGCCACTTTCAGGAAACATGTTTTTTTCTGAATATGTATACCACATTGAGTGATGTTTCGCTACATTGTGGCACACGGATCATAATTATGAAACCACATCCCTCATATATCCTAAACAGGTGATTTATGTATTCAAGAGGTAAGTATATAGAGATGAGGCTATACAATCCATAATTATACATGTAATAATTACTTTTATTTGAACATAGAATATTTCCCATAGATGAAATTTTATCTTTGTCAACATTCATCAACATTTTGTCCTCATAGGTTTTCAAATGTCCTCATCACTGTCGTCAGAGCAGAGAACAGGTTGACAGTCATCGTCGTTTTCACATTCGGAGCTGCACAAACACAAGTCTGTGCATGCCAAGTCATTGGCACGGCACGAACACCGTCTCGATGAGCAGTCTCCTTTGCACTGACATCTGACCATCTCAAGTATTGCTTTCGGTGCTGGTGGTACATCTGTCATTAGTGGTTTCGATTCCCCATCGTTGTCCTTGAAGTAGCCATGTTGCTGTGGATCCAGGAACACTTGATGTGCGATAGTAGCCTGAGCCCATACCCTTGCCTGAAGATGTACACGATCAACATGCTGATTTAGAGACCCTAGCGTTGGAGGTAACTTGTGACTTTCAGTCATGTGTTTACAGAAGAGGTACCAGCGCAACTCCGGAATGCTGTTGATACATATTCCCTTTGGTACGTACACTGCACATACAAATCTTGCCAAGTTGGACATCTGATCTGCGGTCACATCTGCAGCATCACCGAGCATTCTCATGGCCTGTATCACGTCACTATCGGCTCTGACGAAAGCTTCAAACCATGTTGTTTTGCCTATTCGCGAAAACCGTCCAGTATTGTCTGCTCCTGTGAATGTGTGGAATGCTGGCAATGCCTTGGCCTTTTCGACGCCAAGATTGTTCCAGATTGGTTGTACTTGCACAAGGCCCGACACAAGGGAGACAGCAGTGTTTTTGAGCAGAACATCATAGTTAGCTATGACCAAGACCAGGACATCCGTATCAGGAGAGAAGAAGGTAAGCTGTTCTGCGTTGGGATTGCGGCGAGTTGCCAGCACTGCTTGGTGAATCATCAGAGTGTCTGCCTCCTCATGATTATTGTCTTCAAAATGCACGCCTTTGTTACTCTTGGCCTTTCCTGCTGCACATATAATTATCAGCTTGGAGGCATCTCTGTTGTACTCCAACGTTTTCTCAGCCAGATATTCTGCCAAATCTGACTTTGTCTGATCGTGTGACAAGAACCGCTTCATGGTGATGTGTTGGATCTTGGTATTGTCCTTCACTTGGTACTGGACTGGATTGTGCCCCCCTCGTCTTTTTTGTCTTGTGCTTTGCTTCAACGAATCGGCCTTGTAAGTATCAAACACGAGGATAACTTCATCAAAATGTCTTGTCAGTGACATCAATCTGGTATTAAAGCTGACACTGAGATCTTCAACGGTTACTGTTGCAGCTGGTTTTGTCGACAATTTCTGTACAAGAACCATGGCGTCGACTACTGCTATTTTCATAGCTGCAGAGTTATGGACTTGAGCTTGAGGACTTGAGGTCGGAGCTAAGTCACCCGGAGCTAAGTCACCCGGAGCTAAGTCTCCATGTTTCACAAGGAGATGGATTAACTTTGACTTGTCAAGGCAAGGAAGCAGGTCACCGTTTGGTGCGAACAAGGCGCGAGGTGTAAGGGTGAATTCGTAGTTGCCTATTGCGTCTTTCTGGTCAACATCACGGCTTGATTTTGTCAATATCATCAGCCTTCCATACAAGTCTTTTGTTTCCTTCAAGTCGACTGACTTGTCCCTGAGCATGATCTTGGTCTTCTTCACACCAGACAAGTACATCGTGTTGTTTTCTTTTTTCACGGGTGCAAATAAGCTGACTGTTCCGTTGATTCTTTCGTCAACATACTCTTCATACAAGTGTTGACCAATGTTGTCGATATTCAGGATTTGTGACGTGTGCTCCTCTGGGACATAGGCATGTGTGATCAAGTTGTATATGCTATTTCCTTCTGTGGTAAATGGATTGCCATGACTCATGATAGCAGCCTTGATCTTTTCAACCGCTGTATTGTTCAGATTCACTGCCCTCGGACTAAGTTCGTGGTGTTCTGTCACTTTGTCTGTTTTGGTGTCGAACTGATCTTTGAATTCTCTGGTCAGCCGTGACAATTCTGGAGAGGCCATAAAGAATCTCTGCCTTGCATTGGCATTATTGGAGATGCCTGGAAGTCCAGAATGAACCTTCATTGCTCTGTTTTCCTGTTCACAAGCGTGGTCTGCACCGATTGATACAAAGGGGATGCTAGATTTCGTTACTGAGATATTTCCATTCTCGAGTTCCCTGTATGTGGCCGGATGCGTCTTCCTCAGGTCATACATATCTGCTATGTATCGCGGCCAAAGACGTTTGTATTTGATACGATCCATGGAGAAAAATAGCTTGCTGAGTGCCTCACCAGATTCGAGGTGGAGTTTGAGATCTGCGTCCCGAGAAGCTTCCACAAAGAACAGAATTGTCTCCACTCGATGCAGGTAATTCATCAAGGACTTGAACATGGCTTTTTTGGATTGTTCTGTTTCCCAAGTCTTGAATATGTTCACAACATCAGCTGTAGTGATGACATTCAACAGTTTTGTGTTGGCTTCTTTCACACTTGTGGCTTTGGTGAACTTGTCCTTTTCTGAACATGCCTCGTCTATTTCTTCTGACATATCTGAGCAAACGGCTTTCAACTGTGGATAATCTTTGAAGAACAGGTCCAGCGCCATTTCATAAAGTGCTATATATGAATAAATATGAGCACGGAGAGTGCGTTTGTAATGCGAACATCTCAGGATCTGCCTTGTTGTTGAAGGTCCGTAGAGGTCGGCCTCTATCCACGCGTCATCAATACCTGAGTTCTCAATGGAAGTACCCAGGGCTCTCAAAGCAGCCATGACCACATGCAGCTCGCCAAGCCGAGGTACAACGGTACCTTTCAGGTCTGGCCTTGCATCCAGCAGCCTTATCACCTTTTCATAGAGGGCCATATCCCAGGAAATGACTGTAGGGTGGCTTGTACCAACAACTAAGTTCTTTAGCTGAGTTGTCTGAGAGATGACGGTCAGAAGAGTCGACCACTCGAGTGCTACTTCAGGTAGAAGGGGTAAGACTCCGACTTGTGTCAAACTGTGACTACCCGACAGCAATGAGTGGTATCCTGCCCAACCAGGTATATATGTGCTGTTTGATTTCTTTTTTCGTTTTTCAGTTTCTAGTGTTTCTGTTGGCCCCACCATAACCCATCTGATCATTGCGTGGAGTGCTGCTGGAACATCATCTGTGCTGCTAGTGACCTGTATAGCATCGGATGAGTTTTCCTGTTGGTGGAAGTTCTTGATAATTCTGCGCAATGCCTTTGCTGCTTTATAGATAATATTCAGATCGTCTACTTCACTTTCTATCATGGCAGACTGAACCATATCGGATTCGCACGCATCTGGGGAGTAAAGAACAGAAGGTTTTCTCCTGTCCTTTTGCCTAACAGACGTTACGTGTGGTAGTTCTAGAAGAATTCTCTCCTTGAGCCAGTGTCTACTATATGCAGGGAAGTGGTGCGCCAATGCATCTGTGCCACCAAGCAAGTTGATGTATGTTGTTTCAATATGTGCCATGGATAAGTATTGTTTATTCTGAGTTTGACAGTCGACAAGGCTAATCAACTCAATCAAACATGATGTTTGAAACGGATGACCTCTCTCTGTTGTTCCCTTGTTATCCTTGGTACGTAACACATGGAATACATTTGTTGTCCACATGACTTGTGGTATTGAACATCGATTGCATGTGCATCAGTGGGTGAGATGGATGTGTTTAACCTAGTTTGCAGGGTGAGATTTCCAGACAGCTCCACAGCATCGTGTAATGCTTTCCCACCGTTTTCTGTTCTCAATGTGTACAATTTTTGCTCGTTATCTTCCTGGCAGAAAAAGCAATGTTCCTTAATGAATGGAGCTGTTGCAGAACGTGTAAACGGACTGGTGGTGGAAGTTGATGGTTCGTCCAGTTCTGTGCTTTTTCGCTTTTGTCCACGTTTTTTCTCTGTGTAGGAGCCGGCTGAAATGTGATATTGATGGCGGTCTTTGGCACGTTGTACCTTCTCTTTGTTGGTTGCATTTGAATAACAGATACGATGCCAAACTGCATTATTGAATTGCAGACTTTCACTTGTTTCATCCTTTAAGCGACTGTGAATTTTAACATATTTTCCATCATGGTAGGCTGCTCTATCATTAAGGGTTTGTAGCAAGTGTTCAAACGAGTCCGGTTTGGGCTGCTGGACAAGCGTTCCATATTTTGCTGAAGCGGTTTGACAAATTATGCAGTGCTGCCACTGTGTGGGCTGAGTCGTAACTTCACTCATCTTCTCTCAAGACCTGCAAATATATAAAACGACAACAGGTAAGTAATTGTGAGCTTCATGAGGTTTATTTTAAATGAACTATTAGGTCTGATATAATGACTTTCCATGTACATGAACTGAACATGTTGAAATGATTATTTTCATGTACATGAATTATGAAATGAAATGAAATGAGTAGATTATTTTAGATGGCTTCATGTGATTCCTCATCCCCAAAAATGTGGGTATAGGTGTTGGAATCAGCACTCTAGGTGGTTCGGATGTTGAGATATCGCGAAAAATAGGTTTCCGATGGTGGCCATTTTGAAAATCCAATATGGCCGCCAAAGAAAAATTTGCGCAAATGGAAACATGGTTTTTCGGATTCCTGGTGCTATAAGCTTTCCAAAAATGTATAGGTTTGCTAATCTCCACAAAAAAAGAACGAAATTATAAATCTGAACATAATGAACCTGACTATTGTGTTAGTGTTGAAAATCCACTTTTCCCACTTGTGTTGGTGCAGGAAACCACTTTTGCACTTGTATTAGTGTGGAAAAAACACTTTTTGCACTTGTGATAGTGTTGAAAAACCACTTTTCGCAGTTGTGTTAGTGTTGAAAAACCACTTTTCGCACTTGTGTTTGTGCAGGAAACCACTTTTGCACTTGTATTAGTGTGGCAAAAACCACTTTTCGCACTTGTGATAGTGTTGAAAAACCACTTTTCGCACTTGTGTTAGTGTTGAAAAACCACTTTTCACACTTGTGTTAGTGTTGAAAAACCACTTTTCGCACTTGTGTTGGTACAGGAAACCACTTTTGCACTTGTATTAGTGTGGAAAAACCACTTTTCGCACTTGTGTTAGTGTTGAAAAACCACTTTTCGCACTTGTGTTAGTGTTGAAAAACCACTTTTCGCACTTGTGTTGGTGCAGGAAACCACTTTTGCACTTGTATTAGTGTGGAAAAAACACTTTTTGCACTTATGATAGTGTTGAAAAACCACTTTTCGCACTTGTGTTAGTGTGGAAAAACCACTTTTCGCACTTGTGTTGGTGCAGGAAACCACTTTTGCACTTGTATTAGTGTGGAAAAACCACTTTTCGCACTTGTGTTAGTGTTGAAAAACCACTTTTCACACTTGTGTTGGTGTTGAAAAACCACTTTTCGCACTTGTGTTAGTGTTGAAAAACCACTTTTCGCACTTGTGTTAGTGTTGAAAAACCACTTTTCGCACTTGTGTTGGTGAAGGAAACCACTTTTGCAATTGTATTAGTGTGGAAAAAACACTTTTTGCACTTGTGATAGTGTTGAAAAACCACTTTTCACACTTGTGTTAGTGTTGAAAAACCAGTTTTCGCACTTGTGTTTGTGCAGGAAAACACTTTTGCACTTGTATTAGTGTTGAAAAACCACTTTTCGCACTTGTGTTAGTGTTGAAAAACCACTTTTCGCACTTGTGTTAGTGTTGAAAAACCTCTTTTCGCACTTGTGTTGGTGCAGGAAACCACTTTTGCACTTGTATTAGTGTGGAAAAAACACTTTTTGCACTTGTGATATTGTTGAAAAACCACTTTTCGCACTTGTGTTAGTGTTGAAAACCCACTTTTCGCACTTGTGTTGGTGCAGGAAACCACGTTTGCACTTGTATTAGTGTGGAAAAAACACTTTTTGCACCTGTGATAGTGTTGAAAAACCACTTTTCGCACTTGTGTTAGTGTTGAAAAACCAGTTTTCGCACTTGTGTTGGTGCAGGAAACCACTTTTGCACTTGTATTAGTGTGGAAAAAACACTTTTTGCACTTGTGATAGTGTTGAAAAACCACTTTTCGCACTTGTGTTAGTGTTGAAAATCCACTTTTCCCACTTGTGTTGGTGCAGGAAACCACTTTTGCACTTGTATTAGTGTGGAAAAAACACTTTTTGCACTTGTGATAGTGTTGAAAAACCACTTTTCACACTTGTGTTAGTGTTGAAAAACCAGTTTTCGCACTTGTGTTTGTGCAGGAAAACACTTTTGCAGTTGTATTAGTGTTGAAAAACCACTTTTCGCACTTGTGTTAGTGTTGAAAACCACTTTTTGCACTTGTGTTAGTGTTGAAAAACCACTTTTCGCACTTGTGTTAGTGTTGAAAAACCACTTTTCGCACTTGTGTTGGTGCAGGAAACCACTTTTGCACTTGTATTAGTGTGGAAAAAACACTTTTTGCACTTGTGATATTGTTGAAAAACCACTTTTCGCACTTGTGTTAGTGTTGAAAACCCACTTTTCGCACTTGTGTTGGTGCAGGAAACCACGTTTGCACTTGCACTTGTATTAGTGTGGAAAAAACACTTTTTGCACCTGTGATAGTGTTGAAAAACCACTTTTCGCACTTGTGTTAGTGTTGAAAAACCAGTTTTCGCACTTGTGTTGGTGCAGGAAACCACTTTTGCACTTGTATTAGTGTGGAAAAAACACTTTTTGCTCCTGTGATAGTGTTGAAAAACCACTTTTCGCACTTGTGTTAGTGTTGAAAAACCAGTTTTCGCACTTGTGTTGGTGCAGGAAACCACTTTTGCACTTGTATTAGTGTGGAAAAAACACTTTTTGCACTTGTGATAGTTTTGAAAAACCACTTTTCGCACTTGTGTTAGTGTAGAAAATCCACTTTTCCCACTTGTGTTGGTGCAGGAAACCACTTTTGCACTTGTATTAGTGTGGAAAAAACACTTTTTGCACTTGTATTAGTGTTGAAAAACCACTTTTCGCACTTGTGTTAGTGTTGAAAAACCACTTTTCGCACTTGTGTTAGTGTTGAAAAACCACTTTTCGCACTTGTGTTGGTGCAGGAAACCACTTTTGCACTTGTATTAGTGTGGAAAAACCACTTTTCGCACTTGTGTTAGTGTTGAAAAACCACTTTTCGCACTTGTGTTAGTGTTGAAAAACCACTTTTCGCACTTGTGTTGGTGCAGGAAACCACTTTTGCACTTGTATTAGTGTGGAAAAACACTTTTTGCATTTGTGATAGTGTTGAAAAACCACTTTTCGCACTTGTGTTAGTGTTGAAAAACCAGTTTTCGCACTTGTGTTTGTGCAGGAAAACACTTTTGCACTTGTATTAGTGTGGAAAAACCACTTTTCGCACTTGTGTTAGTGTTGAAAAACTACTTGTCGCACTTGTGTTAGTGTTGAAAAACCACTTTTCGCACTTGTGGTAGTGTTGAAAAACCACTTTTCGCACTTGTGTTAGTGTTGAAAAACCTCTTTTCGCACTTGTGTTGGTGCAGGAAACCACTTTGCACTTGTATTAGTGTGGAAAAAACACTTTTTGCACTTGTGATATTGTTGAAAAACCACTTTTCGCACTTGTGTTAGTGTTGAAAACCCACTTTTCGCACTTGTGTTGGTGCAGGAAACCACGTTTGCACTTGTATTAGTGTGGAAAAAACACTTTTTGCACCTGTGATAGTGTTGAAAAACCACTTTTCGCACTTGTGTTAGTGTTGAAAAACCAGTTTTCGCACTTGTGTTGGTGCAGGAAACCACGTTTGCACTTGTATTAGTGTGGAAAAAACACTTTTTGCACTTGTGTTAGTGTTGAAAAACCACTTTTCGCACTTGTGTTAGTGTTGAAAAACCTCTTTTCGCACTTGTGTTGGTGCAGGAAACCACTTTTGCACTTGTATTAGTGTGGAAAAAACACTTTTTGCACTTGTGATATTGTTGAAAAACCACTTTTCGCACTTGTGTTAGTGTTGAAAAACCACTTTTCGCACTTGTGTTGGTGCAGGAAACCACGTTTGCACTTGTATTAGTGTGGAAAAAACACTTTTTGCACTTGTGATAGTGTTGAAAAACCACTTTTCGCACTTGTGTTAGTGTTGAAAAACCACTTTTCGCACTTGTGTTAGTGTTGAAAAACCACTTTTCGCACTTGTGTTAGTGAAGGAAACCACTTTTTGCACTTGTGTTAGTGTTGAAAAACCAGTTTTCGCACTTGTGTTGGTGCAGGAAACCACTTTTGCACTTGTATTAGTGTGGAAAAAACACTTTTTGCACTTGTGATAGTGTTGAAAAACCACTTTTCGCACTTGTGTTAGTGTTGAAAATCCACTTTTTCAACTTGTGTTGGTGCAGGAAACCACTTTTGCACTTGTATTAGTGTGGAAAAAACACTTTTCGCACTTGTGTTAGTGTTGAAAAACCACTTTTCGCACTTGTGTTAGTGTTGAAAAACCACTTTTCGCACTTGTGTTCGTGTTGAAAAACCACTTTTCGCACTTGTGTTGGTGCAGTAAACCACTTTTGCACTTGTATTAGTGTGGAAAAAACACTTTTTGCACTTGTGATAGTGTTGAAAAACCACTTTTCACACTTGTGTTAGTGTTGAAAAACCACTTTTCGCACTTGTGTTGGTGCAGGAAACCACTTTTGCACTTGTATTCGTGTGGAAAAAACACTTTTTGCACTTGTGATGGTGTTGAAAAACCACTTTTCGCACTTGTGTTAGTGTTGAAAATCCACTTTTCCCACTTGTGTAGGTGCAGGAAACCACTTTTGCACTTGTATTAGTGTGTAAAAAACACTTTTTGCACTTGTGATAGTGTTGAAAAACCACTTTTCGCACTTGTGTTGGTGCAGGAAACCACTTTTGCACTTGTATTAGTGTGGAAAAACCACTTTTCGCACTTGTGTTAGTGTTGAAAAACCACTTTTCGCACTTGTGTTGGTGCAGGAAACCACTTTTGCACTTGTATTAGTGTGGAAAAAACACTTTTCGCACTTGTGATAGTGTTGAAAAACCACTTTTCGCACTTGTGTTAGTGTTGAAAAACCACTTTTCGCACTTGTGTTAGTGTTGAAAAACCACTTTTCGCACTTGTGTTAGTGTTGAAAAACCACTTTTCGCACTTGTGTTAGTGTTGAAAAACCACTTTTCGCACTTGTGTTAGTGTTGAAAAACCACTTTTCGCACTTGTGTTAGTGTTGAAAAACCACTTTTCGCACTTGTGTTAGTGTTGAAAAACCACTTTTCGCACTTGTTAGTGTTGAAAAACCACTTTTCGCACTTGTGTTAGTGTTGAAAATCCACTTTTCCCACTTGTGTTGGTGCAGGAAACCACTTTTGCACTTGTATTAGTGTGGAAAAAACACTTTTTGCACTTGTGATAGTGTTGAAAAACCACTTTTCGCAGTTGTGTTAGTGTTGAAAAACCACTTTTCGCACTTGTGTTTGTGCAGGAAACCACTTTTGCACTTGTATTAGTGTGGCAAAAACCACTTTTCGCACTTGTGATAGTGTTGAAAAACCACTTTTTGCACTTGTGTTAGTGTTGAAAAACCACTTTTCGCACTTGTGTTGGTGCAGGAAACAACTTTTGCACTTGTATTAGTGTGGAAAAATCACTTTTTGCACTTGTGGTAGTGTTGAAAAACCACTTTTCGCACTTGTGTTAGTGTTGAAAAACCAGTTTTCGCACTTGTGTTTGTGCAGGAAAACACTTTTGCACTTGTATTAGTGTGGAAAAACCACTTTTCGCACTTGTGTTTGTGTTGAAAAACCACTTTTCGCACTTGTGTTAGTGTTGAAAAACCACTTTTCGCACTTGTGTTAGTGTTGAAAAACCACTTTTCGCACTTGTGTTAGTGTTGAAAAACCTCTTTTCGCACTTGTGTTGGTGCAGGAAACCACTTTTGCACTTGTATTAGTGTGGAAAAACACTTTTTGCACTTGTGATATTGTTGAAAAACCACTTTTCGCACTTGTGTTAGTGTTGAAAACCCACTTTTTGCACTTGTGTTGGTGCAGGAAACCACGTTTGCACTTGTATTAGTGTGGAAAAAACACTTTTTGCACCTGTGATAGTGTTGAAAAACCACTTTTCGCACTTGTGTTAGTGTTGAAAAACCAGTTTTCGCACTTGTGTTGGTGCAGGAAACCACTTTTGCACTTGTATTATTGTGGAAAAAACACTTTTTGCACTTGTGATATTGTTGAAAAAGCACTTTTCGCACTTGTGTTAGTGTTGAAAACCCACTTTTCGCACTTGTGTTGGTGCAGGAAACCACGTTTGCACTTGTATTAGTGTGGAAAAAACACTTTTTGCACCTGTGATAGTGTTGAAAAACCACTTTTCGCACTTGTGTTAGTGTTGAAAAACCAGTTTTCGCACTTGTGTTGGTGCAGGAAACCACTTTTGCACTTGTATTAGTGTGGAAAAAACACTTTTTGCACTTGTGATAATTTTGAAAAACCACTTTTCGCACTTGTGTTAGTGTAGAAAATCCACTTTTCCCACTTGTGTTGGTGCAGGAAACCACTTTTGCACTTGTATTAGTGTGGAAAAAACACTTTTTGCACTTGTATTAGTGTTGAAAAACCACTTTTCGCACTTGTGTTAGTGTTGAAAAACCACTTTTCACACTTGTGTTAGTGTTGAAAAACCACTTTTCTCACTTGTGTTGGTGCAGGAAACCACTTTTGCACTTGTATTAGTGTGGAAAAACCACTTTTCGCACTTGTGTTAGTGTTGAAAAACCACTTTTCGCACTTGTGTTAGTGTTGAAAAACCAGTTTTCGCACTTGTGTTGGTGCAGGAAACCACTTTTGCACTTGTATTAGTGTGGAAAAAACACTTTTTGCACTTGTGATAGTGTTGAAAAACCACTTTTCGCACTTGTGTTAGTGTTGAAAAACCAGTTTTCGCACTTGTGTTTGTGCAGGAAAACACTTTTGCACTTGTATTAGTGTGGAAAAACCACTTTTCGCACTTGTGTTAGTGTTGAAAAACCACTTTTCGCACTTGTGTTAGTGTTGAAAAACCACTTTTCGCACTTGTGTTAGTGTTGAAAAACCAGTTTTCGCACTTGTGTTGGTGCAGGAAACCACTTTTGCACTTGTATTAGTGTGGAAAAAACACTTTTTGCACTTGTGATAGTTTTGAAAAACCACTTTTCGCACTTGTGTTAGTGTAGAAAATCCACTTTTCCCACTTGTGTTGGTGCAGGAAACCACTTTTGCACGTGTATTAGTGTGGAAAAAACACTTTTTGCACTTGTATTAGTGTTGAAAAACCACTTTTCGCACTTGTGTTAGTGTTGAAAAACCACTTTTCGCACTTGTGTTAGTGTTGAAAAACCACTTTTCGCACTTGTGTTGGTGCAGGAAACCACTTTTGCACTTGTATTAGTGTGGAAAAACCACTTTTCGCACTTGTGTTAGTGTTGAAAAACCACTTTTCGCACTTGTGTTAGTGTTGAAAAACCACTTTTCGCACTTGTGTTGGTGCAGGAAACCACTTTTGCACTTGTATTAGTGTGGAAAAAACACTTTTTGCACTTGTGATAGTGTTGAAAAACCACTTTTCGCACTTGTGTTAGTGTTGAAAAACCAGTTTTCGCACTTGTGTTTGTGCAGGAAAACACTTTTGCACTTGTATTAGTGTGGAAAAACCACTTTTCGCACTTGTGTTAGTGTTGACAAACCACTTTTCGCACTTGTGTTAGTGTTGAAAAACCACTTTTCGCACTTGTGTTAGTGTTGAAAAACCACTTTTCGCACTTGTGTTAGTGTTGAAAAACCACTTTTCGCACTTGTGTTAGTGTTGAAAATCCACTTTTCCCACTTGTGTTGGTGCAGGAAACCACTTTTGCACTTGTATTAGTGTGGAAAAAACACTTTTTGCACTTGTGATAGTGTTGAAAAACCACTTTTCGCACTTGTGTTAGTGTAGAAAATCCACTTTTCCCACTTGTGTTGGTGCAGGAAACCACTTTTGCACTTGTATTAGTGTGGAAAAAACACTTTTTGCACTTGTGATAGTGTTGAAAAACCACTTTTCGCACTTGTGTTAGTGTAGAAAATCCACTTTTCCCACTTGTGTTGGTGCAGGAAACCACTTTTGCACTTGTATTAGTGTGGAAAAAACACTTTTTGCACTTGTGATAGTGTTGAAAAACCACTTTTCGCACTTGTGTTAGTGTTGAAAAACCACTTTTCGCACTTGTGTTAGTGTTGAAAAACCACTTTTCGCACTTGTGTTGGTGCAGGAAACCACTTTTGCACTTGTATTAGTGTGGAAAAACCACTTTTCGCACTTGTGTTAGTGTTGAAAAACCACTTTTCGCACTTGTGTTAGTGTTGAAAAACCACTTTTCGCACTTGTGTTGGTGCAGGAAACCACTTTTGCACTTGTATTAGTGTGGAAAAACACTTTTTGCATTTGTGATAGTGTTGAAAAACCACTTTTCGCACTTGTGTTAGTGTTGAAAAACCAGTTTTCGCACTTGTGTTTGTGCAGGAAAACACTTTTGCACTTGTATTAGTGTGGAAAAACCACTTTTCGCACTTGTGTTAGTGTTGAAAAACTACTTGTCGCACTTGTGTTAGTGTTAAAAAACCACTTTTCGCACTTGTGGTAGTGTTGAAAAACCACTTTTCGCACTTGTGTTAGTGTTGAAAAACCTCTTTTCGCACTTGTGTTGGTGCAGGAAACCACTTTGCACTTGTATTAGTGTGGAAAAAACACTTTTTGCACTTGTGATATTGTTGAAAAACCACTTTTTGCACTTGTGTTAGTGTTGAAAACCCACTTTTCGCACTTGTGTTGGTGCAGGAAACCACGTTTGCACTTGTATTAGTGTGGAAAAAACACTTTTTGCACCTGTGATAGTGTTGAAAAACCACTTTTCGCACTTGTGTTAGTGTTGAAAAACCAGTTTTCGCACTTGTGTTGGTGCAGGAAACCACGTTTGCACTTGTATTAGTGTGGAAAAAACACTTTTTGCACTTGTGTTAGTGTTGAAAAACCACTTTTCGCACTTGTGTTAGTGTTGAAAAACCTCTTTTCGCACTTGTGTTGGTGCAGGAACCCACTTTTGCACTTGTATTAGTGTGGAAAAAACACTTTTTGCACTTGTGATATTGTTGAAAAACCACTTTTCGCACTTGTGTTAGTGTTGAAAAACCACTTTTTGCACTTGTGTTGGTGCAGGAAACCACTTTTGCACTTGTATTAGTGTGGAAAAAACACTTTTTGCACCTGTGATAGTGTTGAAAAACCACTTTTTGCACTTGTGTTAGTGTTGAAAAACCACTTTTCGCACTTGTGTTGGTGCAGGAAACCACGTTTGCACTTGTATTAGTGTGGAAAAAACACTTTTTGCACTTGTGATAGTGTTGAAAAACCACTTTTCGCACTTGTGTTAGTGTTGAAAAACCACTTTTCGCACTTGTGTTAGTGTTGAAAAACCACTTTTCGCACTTGTGTTAGTGAAGGAAACCACTTTTTGCACTTGTGTTAGTGTTGAAAAACCAGTTTTCGCACTTGTGTTGGTGCAGGAAACCACTTTTGCACTTGTATTAGTGTGGAAAAAACACTTTTTGCACTTGTGATAGTGTTGAAAAACCACTTTTCGCACTTGTGTTAGTGTTGAAACTCCACTTTTTCAACTTGTGTTGGTGCAGGAAACCACTTTTGCACTTGTATTAGTGTGGAAAAAACACTTTTCGCACTTGTGTTAGTGTTGAAAAACCACTTTTCGCACTTGTGTTAGTGTTGAAAAACCACTTTTCGCACTTGTGTTCGTGTTGAAAAACCACTTTTCGCACTTGTGTTGGTGCAGTAAACCACTTTTGCACTTGTATTAGTGTGGAAAAAACACTTTTTGCACTTGTGATAGTGTTGAAAAACCACTTTTCACACTTGTGTTAGTGTTGAAAAACCACTTTTCGCACTTGTGTTAGTGTTGAAAATCCACTTTTTCAACTTGTGTTGGTGCAGGAAACCACTTTTGCACTTGTATTAGTGTGGAAAAAACACTTTTTGCACTTGTGATGGTGTTGAAAAACCACTTTTCGCACTTGTGTTAGTGTTGAAAATCCACTTTTCCCACTTGTGTAGGTGCAGGAAACCACTTTTGCACTTGTATTAGTGTGTAAAAAACACTTTTTGCACTTGTGATAGTGTTGAAAAACCACTTTTTGCACTTGTGTTGGTGCAGGAAACCACTTTTGCACTTGTATTAGTGTGGAAAAACCACTTTTCGCACTTGTGTTAGTGTTGAAAAACCACTTTTCGCACTTGTGTTGGTGCAGGAAACCACTTTTGCACTTGTATTAGTGTGGAAAAAACACTTTTCGCACTTGTGATAGTGTTGAAAAACCACTTTTCGCACTTGTGTTAGTGTTGAAAAACCACTTTTCGCACTTGTGTTAGTGTTGAAAAACCACTTTTCGCACTTGTGTTAGTGTTGAAAAACCACTTTTCGCACTTGTGTTAGTGTTGAAAAACCACTTTTCGCACTTGTGTTAGTGTTGAAAAACCACTTTTCGCACTTGTGTTAGTGTTGAAAAACCACTTTTCGCACTTGTGTTAGTGTTGAAAAACCACTTTTCGCACTTGTTAGTGTTGAAAAACCACTTTTCGCACTTGTGTTAGTGTTGAAAATCCACTTTTCCCACTTGTGTTGGTGCAGGAAACCACTTTTGCACTTGTATTAGTGTGGAAAAAACACTTTTTGCACTTGTGATAGTGTTGAAAAACCACTTTTCGCAGTTGTGTTAGTGTTGAAAAACCACTTTTCGCACTTGTGTTTGTGCAGGAAACCACTTTTGCACTTGTATTAGTGTGGCAAAAACCACTTTTCGCACTTGTGATAGTGTTGAAAAACCACTTTTCGCACTTGTGTTAGTGTTGAAAAACCACTTTTCACACTTGTGTTAGTGTTGAAAAACCACTTTTCGCACTTGTGTTGGTACAGGAAACCACTTTTGCACTTGTATTAGTGTGGAAAAACCACTTTTCGCACTTGTGTTAGTGTTGAAAAACCACTTTTCGCACTTGTGTTAGTGTTGAAAAACCACTTTTCGCACTTGTGTTGGTGCAGGAAACCACTTTTGCACTTGTATTAGTGTGGAAAAAACACTTTTTGCACTTATGATAGTGTTGAAAAACCACTTTTCGCACTTGTGTTAGTGTTGAAAAACCACTTTTCGCACTTGTGTTGGTGCAGGAAACCACTTTTGCACTTGTATTAGTGTGGAAAAACCACTTTTCGCACTTGAGTTAGTGTTGAAAAACCACTTTTCACACTTGTGTTGGTGTTGAAAAACCACTTTTCGCACTTGTGTTAGTGTTGAAAAACCACTTTTCGCACTTGTGTTAGTGTTGAAAAACCACTTTTCGCACTTGTGTTGGTGAAGGAAACCACTTTTGCAATTGTATTAGTGTGGAAAAAACACTTTTTGCACTTGTGATAGTGTTGAAAAACCACTTTTCACACTTGTGTTAGTGTTGAAAAACCACTTTTCGCACTTTAGTTGGTGCAGGAAATCACTTTTGCACTTGTATTAGTGTGGAAAAAACACTTTTTGCACTTGTGATAGTGTTGAAAAACCACATTTCGCACTTGTGTTAGTGTTGAAAAACCACTTTTCGCACTTGTTAGTATTGAAAAACCACTTTTCGCACTTGTGTTGGTGCAGGAAACCACTTTTGCACTTGTATTAGTGTGGAAAAACCACTTTTCGCACTTGTGTTAGTGTTGAAAAACCACTTTTCGCACTTGTGTTAGTGTTGAAAAACCACTTTTCGCACTTGTGTTGGTGCAGGAAACCACTTTTGCACTTGTATTAGTGTGGAAAAATCACTTTTTGCACTTGTGGTAGTGTTGAAAAACCACTTTTCGCACTTGTGTTAGTGTTGAAAAACCACTTTTCGCACTTGTGTTAGTGTTGAAAAACCACTTTTCGCACTTGTGTTAGTGTTGAAAAACCTCTTTTCGCACTTGTGTTGGTGCAGGAAACCACTTTTGCACTTGTATTAGTGTGGAAAAACACTTTTTGCACTTGTGATATTGTTGAAAAACCACTTTTCGCACTTGTGTTAGTGTTGAAAACCCACTTTTTGCACTTGTGTTGGTGCAGGAAACCACGTTTGCACTTGTATTAGTGTGGAAAAAACACTTTTTGCACCTGTGATAGTGTTGAAAAACCACTTTTCGCACTTGTGTTAGTGTTGAAAAACCAGTTTTCGCACTTGTGTTGGTGCAGGAAACCACTTTTGCACTTGTATTATTGTGGAAAAAACACTTTTTGCACTTGTGATATTGTTGAAAAAGCACTTTTCGCACTTGTGTTAGTGTTGAAAACCCACTTTTCGCACTTGTGTTGGTGCAGGAAACCACGTTTGCACTTGTATTAGTGTGGAAAAAACACTTTTTGCACCTGTGATAGTGTTGAAAAACCACTTTTCGCACTTGTGTTAGTGTTGAAAAACCAGTTTTCGCACTTGTGTTGGTGCAGGAAACCACTTTTGCACTTGTATTAGTGTGGAAAAAACACTTTTTGCACTTGTGATAGTTTTGAAAAACCACTTTTCGCACTTGTGTTAGTGTAGAAAATCCACTTTTCCCACTTGTGTTGGTGCAGGAAACCACTTTTGCACTTGTATTAGTGTGGAAAAAACACTTTTTGCACTTGTAGTAGTGTTGAAAAACCACTTTTCGCACTTGTGTTAGTGTTGAAAAACCACTTTTCGCACTTGTGTTAGTGTTGAAAAACCACTTTTCGCACTTGTGTTGGTGCAGGAAACCACTTTTGCACTTGTATTAGTGTGGAAAAACCACTTTTCGCACTTGTGTTAGTGTTGAAAAACCACTTTTCGCACTTGTGTTAGTGTTGAAAAACCAGTTTTCGCACTTGTGTTGGTGCAGGAAACCACTTTTGCACTTGTATTAGTGTGGAAAAAACACTTTTTGCACTTGTGATAGTGTTGAAAAACCACTTTTCGCACTTGTGTTAGTGTTGAAAAACCAGTTTTCGCACTTGTGTTTGTGCAGGAAAACACTTTTGCACTTGTATTAGTGTGGAAAAACCACTTTTCGCACTTGTGTTAGTGTTGAAAAACCACTTTTCGCACTTGTGTTAGTGTTGAAAAACCAGTTTTCGCACTTGTGTTTGTGCAGGAAAACACTTTTGCACTTGTATTAGTGTTGAAAAACCACTTTTCGCACTTGTGTTAGTGTTGAAAAACCACTTTTCGCTCTTGTGTTAGTGTTGAAAAACCAGTTTTCGCACTTGTGTTGGTGCAGGAAACCACTTTTGCACTTGTATTAGTGTGGAAAAAACACTTTTTGCACTTGTGATAGTTTTGAAAAACCACTTTTCGCACTTGTGTTAGTGTAGAAAATCCACTTTTCCCACTTGTGTTGGTGCAGGAAACCACTTTTGCACGTGTATTAGTGTGGAAAAAACACTTTTTGCACTTGTATTAGTGTTGAAAAACCACTTTTCGCACTTGTGTTAGTGTTGAAAAACCACTTTTCGCACTTGTGTTAGTGTTGAAAAACCACTTTTCGCACTTGTGTTGGTGCAGGAAACCACTTTTGCACTTGTATTAGTGTGGAAAAACCACTTTTCGCACTTGTGTTAGTGTTGAAAAACCACTTTTCGCACTTGTGTTAGTGTTGAAAAACCACTTTTCGCACTTGTGTTGGTGCAGGAAACCACTTTTGCACTTGTATTAGTGTGGAAAAAACACTTTTTGCACTTGTGATAGTGTTGAAAAACCACTTTTCGCACTTGTGTTAGTGTTGAAAAACCAGTTTTCGCACTTGTGTTTGTGCAGGAAAACACTTTTGCACTTGTATTAGTGTGGAAAAACCACTTTTCGCACTTGTGTTAGTGTTGACAAACCACTTTTCGCACTTGTGTTAGTGTTGAAAAACCACTTTTCGCACTTGTGTTAGTGTTGAAAAACCACTTTTCGCACTTGTGTTAGTGTTGAAAAACCACTTTTCGCACTTGTGTTAGTGTTGAAAAACCACTTTTCGCACTTGTGTTAGTGTTGAAAAACCACTTTTCGCACTTGTGTTAGTGTTGAAAAACCACTTTTCGCACTTGTGTTGGTGCAGGAAACCACTTTTGCACTTGTATTAGTGTGGAAAAACCACTTTTCGCACTTGTGTTAGTGTTGAAAAACCACTTTTCGCACTTGTGTTAGTGTTGAAAAACCACTTTTCGCACTTGTGTTGGTGCAGGAAACCACTTTTTGCACTTGTGTTTGTGCAGGAAAACACTTTTGCACTTGTGTTAGTGTGGAAAAAACACTTTTTGCACTTGTGATAGTGTTGAAAAACCACTTTTCACACTTGTGTTAGTGTTGAAAAACCAGTTTTTGCACTTGTGTTTGTGCAGGAAAACACTTTTGCACTTGTATTAGTGTGGAAAAACCACTTTTCGCACTTGTGTTAGTGTTGAAAAACCACTTTTCGCACTTGTGTTAGTGTTGAAAAACCACTTTTCGCACTTGTTAGTGTTGAAAAACCACTTTTCGCACTTGTAGTCAGGTTTGTTATGTAATTTCGTTCTTTTTTTGTGGAGATTAGCAAAACTATACATTTTTGGAAAGCTGATAGCACCAGGAATCCGAAAAACCATGTTTCCATTTGCGCAAATTTTTCTTTGGCGGCCATATTGGATTTTCAAAATGGCCACCATCGGAAACCTATTTTTCGCGATATCTCAACATCCGAACCATCTAGAGTGCTGATTCCAACACCTATACCCACATTTTTGGGGATGAGGAATCACATGAAGCCATCTAAAATAATCTACACCTACCCTGGGATACCAGGTGGCAGCCTACAGCGGATTTTCAAGATGGCCACTTTCAGGAAACATGTTTTTTTCTGAATATGTATACCACATTGAGTGATGTTTCGCTACATTGTGGCACACGGATCATAATTATGAAACCACATCCCTCATATATCCTAAACAGGTGATTTATGTATTCAAGAGGTAAGTATATAGAGATGAGGCTATACAATCCATAATTATACATGTAATAATTACTTTTATTTGAACATAGAATATTTCCCATAGATGAAATTTTATCTTTGTCAACATTCATCAACATTTTGTCCTCATAGGTTTTCAAATGTCCTCATCACTGTCGTCAGAGCAGAGAACAGGTTGACAGTCATCGTCGTTTTCACATTCGGAGCTGCACAAACACAAGTCTGTGCATGCCAAGTCATTGGCACGGCACGAACACCGTCTCGATGAGCAGTCTCCTTTGCACTGACATCTGACCATCTCAAGTATTGCTTTCGGTGCTGGTGGTACATCTGTCATTAGTGGTTTCGATTCCCCATCGTTGTCCTTGAAGTAGCCATGTTGCTGTGGATCCAGGAACACTTGATGTGCGATAGTAGCCTGAGCCCATACCCTTGCCTGAAGATGTACACGATCAACATGCTGATTTAGAGACCCTAGCGTTGGAGGTAACTTGTGACTTTCAGTCATGTGTTTACAGAAGAGGTACCAGCGCAACTCCGGAATGCTGTTGATACATATTCCCTTTGGTACGTACACTGCACATACAAATCTTGCCAAGTTGGACATCTGATCTGCGGTCACATCTGCAGCATCACCGAGCATTCTCATGGCCTGTATCACGTCACTATCGGCTCTGACGAAAGCTTCAAACCATGTTGTTTTGCCTATTCGCGAAAACCGTCCAGTATTGTCTGCTCCTGTGAATGTGTGGAATGCTGGCAATGCCTTGGCCTTTTCGACGCCAAGATTGTTCCAGATTGGTTGTACTTGCACAAGGCCCGACACAAGGGAGACAGCAGTGTTTTTGAGCAGAACATCATAGTTAGCTATGACCAAGACCAGGACATCCGTATCAGGAGAGAAGAAGGTAAGCTGTTCTGCGTTGGGATTGCGGCGAGTTGCCAGCACTGCTTGGTGAATCATCAGAGTGTCTGCCTCCTCATGATTATTGTCTTCAAAATGCACGCCTTTGTTACTCTTGGCCTTTCCTGCTGCACATATAATTATCAGCTTGGAGGCATCTCTGTTGTACTCCAACGTTTTCTCAGCCAGATATTCTGCCAAATCTGACTTTGTCTGATCGTGTGACAAGAACCGCTTCATGGTGATGTGTTGGATCTTGGTATTGTCCTTCACTTGGTACTGGACTGGATTGTGCCCCCCTCGTCTTTTTTGTCTTGTGCTTTGCTTCAACGAATCGGCCTTGTAAGTATCAAACACGAGGATAACTTCATCAAAATGTCTTGTCAGTGACATCAATCTGGTATTAAAGCTGACACTGAGATCTTCAACGGTTACTGTTGCAGCTGGTTTTGTCGACAATTTCTGTACAAGAACCATGGCGTCGACTACTGCTATTTTCATAGCTGCAGAGTTATGGACTTGAGCTTGAGGACTTGAGGTCGGAGCTAAGTCACCCGGAGCTAAGTCACCCGGAGCTAAGTCTCCATGTTTCACAAGGAGATGGATTAACTTTGACTTGTCAAGGCAAGGAAGCAGGTCACCGTTTGGTGCGAACAAGGCGCGAGGTGTAAGGGTGAATTCGTAGTTGCCTATTGCGTCTTTCTGGTCAACATCACGGCTTGATTTTGTCAATATCATCAGCCTTCCATACAAGTCTTTTGTTTCCTTCAAGTCGACTGACTTGTCCCTGAGCATGATCTTGGTCTTCTTCACACCAGACAAGTACATCGTGTTGTTTTCTTTTTTCACGGGTGCAAATAAGCTGACTGTTCCGTTGATTCTTTCGTCAACATACTCTTCATACAAGTGTTGACCAATGTTGTCGATATTCAGGATTTGTGACGTGTGCTCCTCTGGGACATAGGCATGTGTGATCAAGTTGTATATGCTATTTCCTTCTGTGGTAAATGGATTGCCATGACTCATGATAGCAGCCTTGATCTTTTCAACCGCTGTATTGTTCAGATTCACTGCCCTCGGACTAAGTTCGTGGTGTTCTGTCACTTTGTCTGTTTTGGTGTCGAACTGATCTTTGAATTCTCTGGTCAGCCGTGACAATTCTGGAGAGGCCATAAAGAATCTCTGCCTTGCATTGGCATTATTGGAGATGCCTGGAAGTCCAGAATGAACCTTCATTGCTCTGTTTTCCTGTTCACAAGCGTGGTCTGCACCGATTGATACAAAGGGGATGCTAGATTTCGTTACTGAGATATTTCCATTCTCGAGTTCCCTGTATGTGGCCGGATGCGTCTTCCTCAGGTCATACATATCTGCTATGTATCGCGGCCAAAGACGTTTGTATTTGATACGATCCATGGAGAAAAATAGCTTGCTGAGTGCCTCACCAGATTCGAGGTGGAGTTTGAGATCTGCGTCCCGAGAAGCTTCCACAAAGAACAGAATTGTCTCCACTCGATGCAGGTAATTCATCAAGGACTTGAACATGGCTTTTTTGGATTGTTCTGTTTCCCAAGTCTTGAATATGTTCACAACATCAGCTGTAGTGATGACATTCAACAGTTTTGTGTTGGCTTCTTTCACACTTGTGGCTTTGGTGAACTTGTCCTTTTCTGAACATGCCTCGTCTATTTCTTCTGACATATCTGAGCAAACGGCTTTCAACTGTGGATAATCTTTGAAGAACAGGTCCAGCGCCATTTCATAAAGTGCTATATATGAATAAATATGAGCACGGAGAGTGCGTTTGTAATGCGAACATCTCAGGATCTGCCTTGTTGTTGAAGGTCCGTAGAGGTCGGCCTCTATCCACGCGTCATCAATACCTGAGTTCTCAATGGAAGTACCCAGGGCTCTCAAAGCAGCCATGACCACATGCAGCTCGCCAAGCCGAGGTACAACGGTACCTTTCAGGTCTGGCCTTGCATCCAGCAGCCTTATCACCTTTTCATAGAGGGCCATATCCCAGGAAATGACTGTAGGGTGGCTTGTACCAACAACTAAGTTCTTTAGCTGAGTTGTCTGAGAGATGACGGTCAGAAGAGTCGACCACTCGAGTGCTACTTCAGGTAGAAGGGGTAAGACTCCGACTTGTGTCAAACTGTGACTACCCGACAGCAATGAGTGGTATCCTGCCCAACCAGGTATATATGTGCTGTTTGATTTCTTTTTTCGTTTTTCAGTTTCTAGTGTTTCTGTTGGCCCCACCATAACCCATCTGATCATTGCGTGGAGTGCTGCTGGAACATCATCTGTGCTGCTAGTGACCTGTATAGCATCGGATGAGTTTTCCTGTTGGTGGAAGTTCTTGATAATTCTGCGCAATGCCTTTGCTGCTTTATAGATAATATTCAGATCGTCTACTTCACTTTCTATCATGGCAGACTGAACCATATCGGATTCGCACGCATCTGGGGAGTAAAGAACAGAAGGTTTTCTCCTGTCCTTTTGCCTAACAGACGTTACGTGTGGTAGTTCTAGAAGAATTCTCTCCTTGAGCCAGTGTCTACTATATGCAGGGAAGTGGTGCGCCAATGCATCTGTGCCACCAAGCAAGTTGATGTATGTTGTTTCAATATGTGCCATGGATAAGTATTGTTTATTCTGAGTTTGACAGTCGACAAGGCTAATCAACTCAATCAAACATGATGTTTGAAACGGATGACCTCTCTCTGTTGTTCCCTTGTTATCCTTGGTACGTAACACATGGAATACATTTGTTGTCCACATGACTTGTGGTATTGAACATCGATTGCATGTGCATCAGTGGGTGAGATGGATGTGTTTAACCTAGTTTGCAGGGTGAGATTTCCAGACAGCTCCACAGCATCGTGTAATGCTTTCCCACCGTTTTCTGTTCTCAATGTGTACAATTTTTGCTCGTTATCTTCCTGGCAGAAAAAGCAATGTTCCTTAATGAATGGAGCTGTTGCAGAACGTGTAAACGGACTGGTGGTGGAAGTTGATGGTTCGTCCAGTTCTGTGCTTTTTCGCTTTTGTCCACGTTTTTTCTCTGTGTAGGAGCCGGCTGAAATGTGATATTGATGGCGGTCTTTGGCACGTTGTACCTTCTCTTTGTTGGTTGCATTTGAATAACAGATACGATGCCAAACTGCATTATTGAATTGCAGACTTTCACTTGTTTCATCCTTTAAGCGACTGTGAATTTTAACATATTTTCCATCATGGTAGGCTGCTCTATCATTAAGGGTTTGTAGCAAGTGTTCAAACGAGTCCGGTTTGGGCTGCTGGACAAGCGTTCCATATTTTGCTGAAGCGGTTTGACAAATTATGCAGTGCTGCCACTGTGTGGGCTGAGTCGTAACTTCACTCATCTTCTCTCAAGACCTGCAAATATATAAAACGACAACAGGTAAGTAATTGTGAGCTTCATGAGGTTTATTTTAAATGAACTATTAGGTCTGATATAATGACTTTCCATGTACATGAACTGAACATGTTGAAATGATTATTTTCATGTACATGAATTATGAAATGAAATGAAATGAGTAGATTATTTTAGATGGCTTCATGTGATTCCTCATCCCCAAAAATGTGGGTATAGGTGTTGGAATCAGCACTCTAGGTGGTTCGGATGTTGAGATATCGCGAAAAATAGGTTTCCGATGGTGGCCATTTTGAAAATCCAATATGGCCGCCAAAGAAAAATTTGCGCAAATGGAAACATGGTTTTTCGGATTCCTGGTGCTATAAGCTTTCCAAAAATGTATAGGTTTGCTAATCTCCACAAAAAAAGAACGAAATTATAAATCTGAACATAATGAACCTGACTATTGTGTTAGTGTTGAAAATCCACTTTTCCCACTTGTGTTGGTGCAGGAAACCACTTTTGCACTTGTATTAGTGTGGAAAAAACACTTTTTGCACTTGTGATAGTGTTGAAAAACCACTTTTCGCAGTTGTGTTAGTGTTGAAAAACCACTTTTCGCACTTGTGTTTGTGCAGGAAACCACTTTTGCACTTGTATTAGTGTGGCAAAAACCACTTTTCGCACTTGTGATAGTGTTGAAAAACCACTTTTCGCACTTGTGTTAGTGTTGAAAAACCACTTTTCACACTTGTGTTAGTGTTGAAAAACCACTTTTCGCACTTGTGTTGGTACAGGAAACCACTTTTGCACTTGTATTAGTGTGGAAAAACCACTTTTCGCACTTGTGTTAGTGTTGAAAAACCACTTTTCGCACTTGTGTTAGTGTTGAAAAACCACTTTTCGCACTTGTGTTGGTGCAGGAAACCACTTTTGCACTTGTATTAGTGTGGAAAAAACACTTTTTGCACTTATGATAGTGTTGAAAAACCACTTTTCGCACTTGTGTTAGTGTGGAAAAACCACTTTTCGCACTTGTGTTGGTGCAGGAAACCACTTTTGCACTTGTATTAGTGTGGAAAAACCACTTTTCGCACTTGTGTTAGTGTTGAAAAACCACTTTTCACACTTGTGTTGGTGTTGAAAAACCACTTTTCGCACTTGTGTTAGTGTTGAAAAACCACTTTTCGCACTTGTGTTAGTGTTGAAAAACCACTTTTCGCACTTGTGTTGGTGAAGGAAACCACTTTTGCAATTGTATTAGTGTGGAAAAAACACTTTTTGCACTTGTGATAGTGTTGAAAAACCACTTTTCACACTTGTGTTAGTGTTGAAAAACCACTTTTCGCACTTTAGTTGGTGCAGGAAACCACTTTTGCACTTGTATTAGTGTGGAAAAAACACTTTTTGCACTTGTGATAGTGTTGAAAAACCACATTTCGCACTTGTGTTAGTGTTGAAAAACCACTTTTCACACTTGTGTTAGTATTGAAAAACCACTTTTCGCACTTGTGTTGGTGCAGGAAACCACTTTTGCACTTGTATTAGTGTGGAAAAACCACTTTTCGCACTTGTGTTAGTGTTGAAAAACCACTTTTCGCACTTGTGTTAGTGTTGAAAAACCACTTTTCGCACTTGTGTTGGTGCAGGAAACCACTTTTGCACTTGTATTAGTGTGGAAAAATCACTTTTTGCACTTGTGGTAGTGCTGAAAAACCACTTTTCGCACTTGTGTTAGTGTTGAAAAACCAGTTTTCGCACTTGTGTTTGTGCAGGAAAACACTTTTGCACTTGTATTAGTGTGGAAAAACCACTTTTCGCACTTGTGTTTGTGTTGAAAAACCACTTTTCGCACTTGTGTTAGTGTTGAAAAACCACTTTTCGCACTTGTGTTAGTGTTGAAAAACCACTTTTCGCACTTGTGTTAGTGTTGAAAAACCTCTTTTCGCACTTGTGTTGGTGCAGGAAACCACTTTTGCACTTGTATTAGTGTGGAAAAATCACTTTTTGCACTTGTGGTAGTGTTGAAAAACCACTTTTCGCACTTGTGTTAGTGTTGAAAAACCAGTTTTCGCACTTGTGTTTGTGCAGGAAAACACTTTTGCACTTGTATTAGTGTGGAAAAACCACTTTTCGCACTTGTGTTAGTGTTGAAAAACCACTTTTCGCACTTGTGTTGGTGCAGGAAACCACTTTTGCACTTGTATTAGTGTGGAAAAATCACTTTTTGCACTTGTGGTAGTGTTGAAAAACCACTTTTCGCACTTGTGTTAGTGTTGAAAAACCAGTTTTCGCACTTGTGTTTGTGCAGGAAAACACTTTTGCACTTGTATTAGTGTGGAAAAATCACTTTTTGCACTTGTGGTAGTGTTGAAAAACCACTTTTCGCACTTGTGTTAGTGTTGAAAAACCAGTTTTCGCACTTGTGTTTGTGCAGGAAAACACTTTTGCACTTGTATTAGTGTGGAAAAACCACTTTTCGCACTTGTGTTAGTGTTGAAAAACCACTTTTCGCACTTGTGTTAGTGTTGAAAAACCACTTTTCGCACTTGTGTTGGTGCAGGAAACCACTTTTGCACTTGTATTAGTGTGGAAAAATCACTTTTTGCACTTGTGGTAGTGTTGAAAAACCACTTTTCGCACTTGTGTTAGTGTTGAAAAACCAGTTTTCGCACTTGTGTTTGTGCAGGAAAACACTTTTGCACTTGTATTAGTGTGGAAAAACCACTTTTCGCACTTGTGTTTGTGTTGAAAAACCACTTTTCACACTTGTGTTAGTGTTGAAAAACCACTTTTCGCACTTGTGTTAGTGTTGAAAAACCACTTTTCGCACTTGTGTTAGTGTTGAAAAACCTCTTTTCGCACTTGTGTTGGTGCAGGAAACCACTTTTGCACTTGTATTAGTGTGGAAAAACACTTTTTGCACTTGTGATATTGTTGAAAAACCACTTTTCGCACTTGTGTTAGTGTTGAAAACCCACTTTTTGCACTTGTGTTGGTGCAGGAAACCACGTTTGCACTTGTATTAGTGTGGAAAAAACACTTTTTGCACCTGTGATAGTGTTGAAAAACCACTTTTCGCACTTGTGTTAGTGTTGAAAAACCAGTTTTCGCACTTGTGTTGGTGCAGGAAACCACTTTTGCACTTGTATTATTGTGGAAAAAACACTTTTTGCACTTGTGATATTGTTGAAAAAGCACTTTTCGCACTTGTGTTAGTGTTGAAAACCCACTTTTCGCACTTGTGTTGGTGCAGGAAACCACGTTTGCACTTGTATTAGTGTGGAAAAAACACTTTTTGCACCTGTGATAGTGTTGAAAAACCACTTTTCGCACTTGTGTTAGTGTTGAAAAACCAGTTTTCGCACTTGTGTTGGTGCAGGAAACCACTTTTGCACTTGTATTAGTGTGGAAAAAACACTTTTTGCACTTGTGATAGTTTTGAAAAACCACTTTTCGCACTTGTGTTAGTGTAGAAAATCCACTTTTCCCACTTGTGTTGGTGCAGGAAACCACTTTTGCACTTGTATTAGTGTGGAAAAAACACTTTTTGCACTTGTAGTAGTGTTGAAAAACCACTTTTCGCACTTGTGTTAGTGTTGAAAAACCACTTTTCGCACTTGTGTTAGTGTTGAAAAACCACTTTTCGCACTTGTGTTGGTGCAGGAAACCACTTTTGCACTTGTATTAGTGTGGAAAAACCACTTTTCGCACTTGTGTTAGTGTTGAAAAACCACTTTTCGCACTTGTGTTAGTGTTGAAAAACCAGTTTTCGCACTTGTGTTGGTGCAGGAAACCACTTTTGCACTTGTATTAGTGTGGAAAAAACACTTTTTGCACTTGTGATAGTGTTGAAAAACCACTTTTCGCACTTGTGTTAGTGTTGAAAAACCAGTTTTCGCACTTGTGTTTGTGCAGGAAAACACTTTTGCACTTGTATTAGTGTGGAAAAACCACTTTTCGCACTTGTGTTAGTGTTGAAAAACCACTTTTCGCACTTGTGTTAGTGTTGAAAAACCACTTTTCGCACTTGTGTTAGTGTTGAAAAACCAGTTTTCGCACTTGTGTTGGTGCAGGAAACCACTTTTGCACTTGTATTAGTGTGGAAAAAACACTTTTTGCACTTGTGATAGTTTTGAAAAACCACTTTTCGCACTTGTGTTAGTGTAGAAAATCCACTTTTCCCACTTGTGTTGGTGCAGGAAACCACTTTTGCACGTGTATTAGTGTGGAAAAAACACTTTTTGCACTTGTATTAGTGTTGAAAAACCACTTTTCGCACTTGTGTTAGTGTTGAAAAACCACTTTTCGCACTTGTGTTAGTGTTGAAAAACCACTTTTCGCACTTGTGTTGGTGCAGGAAACCACTTTTGCACTTGTATTAGTGTGGAAAAACCACTTTTCGCACTTGTGTTAGTGTTGAAAAACCACTTTTCGCACTTGTGTTAGTGTTGAAAAACCACTTTTCGCACTTGTGTTGGTGCAGGAAACCACTTTTGCACTTGTATTAGTGTGGAAAAAACACTTTTTGCACTTGTGATAGTGTTGAAAAACCACTTTTCGCACTTGTGTTAGTGTTGAAAAACCAGTTTTCGCACTTGTGTTTGTGCAGGAAAACACTTTTGCACTTGTATTAGTGTGGAAAAACCACTTTTCGCACTTGTGTTAGTGTTGACAAACCACTTTTCGCACTTGTGTTAGTGTTGAAAAACCACTTTTCGCACTTGTGTTAGTGTTGAAAAACCACTTTTCGCACTTGTGTTAGTGTTGAAAAACCACTTTTCGCACTTGTGTTAGTGTTGAAAAACCACTTTTCGCACTTGTGTTAGTGTTGAAAATCCACTTTTCGCACTTGTGTTGGTGCAGGAAACCACTTTTGCACTTGTATTAGTGTGGAAAAACCACTTTTCGCACTTGTGTTAGTGTTGAAAAACCACTTTTCGCACTTGTGTTAGTGTTGAAAAACCACTTTTCGCACTTGTGTTGGTGCAGGAAACCACTTTTTGCACTTGTGTTTGTGCAGGAAAACACTTTTGCACTTGTGTTAGTGTGGAAAAAACACTTTTTGCACTTGTGATAGTGTTGAAAAACCACTTTTCACACTTGTGTTAGTGTTGAAAAACCAGTTTTTGCACTTGTGTTTGTGCAGGAAAACACTTTTGCACTTGTATTAGTGTGGAAAAACCACTTTTCGCACTTGTGTTAGTGTTGAAAAACCACTTTTCGCACTTGTGTTAGTGTTGAAAAACCACTTTCCGCACTTGTGTTAGTGTTGAAAAACCACTTTTCGCACTTGTGTTAGTGTTGAAAAACTTCTTTTCGCACTTGTGTTGGTGCAGGAAACCACTTTTGCACTTGTATTAGTGTGGAAAAAACACTTTTTGCACTTGTGATATTGTTGAAAAACCACTTTTCGCACTTGTGTTAGTGTTGAAAACCCACTTTTCGCACTTGTGTTGGTGCAGGAAACCACGTTTGCACTTGTATTAGTGTGGAAAAAACACTTTTTGCACCTGTGAGAGTGTTGAAAAACCACTTTTCGCACTTGTGTTAGTGTTGAAAAACCAGTTTTCGCACTTGTGTTGGTGCAGGAAACCACTTTTGCACTTGTATTAGTGTGGAAAAAACACTTTTTGCACTTGTGATATTGTTGAAAAACCACTTTTCGCACTTGTGTTAGTGTTGAAAACCCACTTTTCGCACTTGTGTTGGTGCAGGAAACCACGTTTGCACTTGTATTAGTGTGGAAAAAACACTTTTTGCACCTGTGATAGTTTTGAAAAACCACTTTTCGCACTTGTGTTAGTGTAGAAAATCCACTTTTCCCACTTGTGTTGGTGCAGGAAACCACTTTTGCACTTGTATTAGTGTAGAAAAAACACTTTTTGCACTTGTATTAGTGTTGAAAAACCACTTTTCGCACTTGTGTTAGTGTTGAAAAACCACTTTTCGCACTTGTGTTAGTGTTGAAAAACTACTTTTCGCACTTGTGTTGGTGCAGGAAACCACTTTTGCACTTGTATTAGTGTGGAAAAACCACTTTTCGCACTTGTGTTAGTGTTGAAAAACCACTTTTCGCACTTGTGTTAGTGTTGAAAAACCACTTTTCGCACTTGTGTTAGTGTTGAAAAACCAGTTTTCGCACTTGTGTTTGTGCAGGAAAACACTTTTGCACTTGTATTAGTGTGGAAAAACCACTTTTCGCACTTGTGTTAGTGTTGAAAAACCACTTTTCGCACTTGTGTTAGTGTTGAAAAACCACTTTTCGCACTTGTGTTAGTGTTGAAAAACCAGTTTTCGCACTTGTGTTTGTGCAGGAAAACACTTTTGCACTTGTATTAGTGTGGAAAAACCACTTTTCGCACTTGTGTTAGTGTTGAAAAACCACTTTTCGCACTTGTGTTAGTGTTGAAAAACTACTTTTCGCACTTGTGTTGGTGCAGGAAACCACTTTTGCACTTGTATTAGTGTGGAAAAACCACTTTTCGCACTTGTGTTAGTGTTGAAAAACCACTTTTCGCACTTGTGTTAGTGTTGAAAAACCACTTTTCGCACTTGTGTTAGTGTTGAAAAACCACTTTTCGCACTTGTGTTTGTGCAGGAAAACACTTTTGCACTTGTATTAGTGTGGAAAAACCACTTTTCGCACTTGTGTTAGTGTTGAAAAACCACTTTTCGCACTTGTGTTAGTGTTGAAAAACCACTTTTCGCACTTGTGTTAGTGTTGAAAAACCACTTTTCGCACTTGTGTTAGTGTTTAAAAACCTCTTTTCACACTTGTGTTGGTGCAGGAAACCACTTTGCACTTGTATTAGTGTGGAAAAAACACTTTTTGCACCTGTGATATTGTTGAAAAACCACTTTTCGCACTTGTGTTAGTGTTGAAAACCCACTTTTCGCACTTGTGTTGGTGCAGGAAACCACGTTTGCACTTGTATTAGTGTGGAAAAAACACTTTTTGCACCTGTGATAGTGTTGAAAAACCACTTTTCGCACTTGTGTTAGTGTTGAAAAACCAGTTTTCGCACTTGTGTTGGTGCAGGAAACCACTTTTGCACTTGTATTAGTGTGGAAAAAACACTTTTTGCACTTGTGTTAGTGTTGAAAAACCACTTTTCGCACTTGTGTTAGTGTTGAAAAACCTCTTTTCGCACTTGTGTTGGTGCAGGAAACCACTTTTGCACTTGTATTAGTGTGGAAAAAACACTTTTTGCACTTGTGATATTGTTGAAAAACCACTTTTCGCACTTGTGTTAGTGTTGAAAAACCACTTTTTGCACTTGTGTTGGTGCAGGAAACCACTTTTGCACTTGTATTAGTGTGGAAAAAACACTTTTTGCACCTGTGATAGTGTTGAAAAACCACTTTTTGCACTTGTGTTAGTGTTGAAAAACCAGTTTTCGCACTTGTGTTGGTGCAGGAAACCACTTTTGCACTTGTATTAGTGTGGAAAAAACACTTTTTGCACTTGTGATAGTGTTGAAAAACCACTTTTCGCACTTGTGTTAGTGTTGAAAACCCACTTTTCGCACTTGTGTTGGTGCAGGAAACCACGTTTGCACTTGTATTAGTGTGGAAAAAACACTTTTTGCACTTGTGATAGTGTTGAAAAACCACTTTTCGCACTTGTGTTAGTGTTGAAAAACCACTTTTCGCACTTGTGTTAGTGTTGAAAAACCACTTTTCGCACTTGTGTTAGTGAAGGAAACCACTTTTTGCACTTGTGTTAGTGTTGAAAAACCAGTTTTCGCACTTGTGTTGGTGCAGGAAACCACTTTTGCACTTGTATTAGTGTGGAAAAAACACTTTTTGCACTTGTGATAGTGTTGAAAAACCACTTTTCGCACTTGTGTTAGTGTTGAAAATCCACTTTTTCAACTTGTGTTGGTGCAGGAAACCACTTTTGCATTTGTATTAGTGTGGAAAAAACACTTTTCGCACTTGTGTTAGTGTTGAAAAACCACTTTTCGCACTTGTGTTAGTGTTGAAAAACCACTTTTCGCACTTGTGTTCGTGTTGAAAAACCACTTTTCGCACTTGTGTTGGTGCAGGAAACCACTTTTGCACTTGTATTAGTGTGGAAAAACCACTTTTCGCACTTGTGTTAGTGTTGAAAAACCACTTTTCGCACTTGTGTTAGTGTTGAAAAACCACTTTTCGCACTTGTGTTGGTGCAGGAAACCACTTTTGCACTTGTATTAGTGTGGAAAAAACACTTTTTGCACTTGTGATAGTGTTGAAAAACCACTTTTCGCACTTGTGATAGTGTTGAAAAACCACTTTTCGCACTTGTGTTAGTGTTGAAAAACCAGTTTTCGCACTTGTGTTTGTGCAGGAAAACACTTTTGCACTTGTATTAGTGTGGAAAAACCACTTTTCGCACTTGTGTTAGTGTTGACAAACCACTTTTCGCACTTGTGTTAGTGTTGAAAAACCACTTTTCGCACTTGTGTTAGTGTTGACAAACCACTTTTCGCACTTGTGTTAGTGTTGAAAAACCACTTTTCGCACTTGTGTTAGTGTTGAAAAACCACTTTTCGCACTTGTGTTGGTGCAGGAAACCACTTTTGCACTTGTATTAGTGTGGAAAAACCACTTTTCGCACTTGTGTTAGTGTTGAAAAACCACTTTTCGCACTTGTGTTAGTGTTGAAAAACCACTTTTCGCACTTGTGTTGGTGCAGGAAACCACTTTTGCACTTGTATTAGTGTGGAAAAAACACTTTTTGCACTTGTGATAGTGTTGAAAAACCACTTTTCACACTTGTGTTAGTGTTGAAAAACCAGTTTTTGCACTTGTGTTTGTGCAGGAAAACACTTTTGCACTTGTATTAGTGTGGAAAAACCACTTTTCGCACTTGTGTTAGTGTTGAAAAACCACTTTTCGCACTTGTGTTAGTGTTGAAAAACCACTTTTCGCACTTGTGTTAGTGTTGAAAAACCACTTTTCGCACTTGTGTTAGTGTTGAAAAACCTCTTTTCGCACTTGTGTTGGTGCAGGAAACCACTTTTGCACTTGTATTAGTGTGGAAAAAACACTTTTTGCACTTGTGATATTGTTGAAAAACCACTTTTCGCACTTGTGTTAGTGTTGAAAACCCACTTTTCGCACTTGTGTTGGTGCAGGAAACCACGTTTGCACTTGTATTAGTGTGGAAAAAACACTTTTTGCACCTGTGAGAGTGTTGAAAAACCACTTTTCGCACTTGTGTTAGTGTTGAAAAACCAGTTTTCGCACTTGTGTTGGTGCAGGAAACCACTTTTGCACTTGTATTAGTGTGGAAAAAACACTTTTTGCACTTGTGATATTGTTGAAAAACCACTTTTCGCACTTGTGTTAGTGTTGAAAACCCACTTTTCGCACTTGTGTTGGTGCAGGAAACCACGTTTGCACTTGTATTAGTGTGGAAAAAACACTTTTTGCACCTGTGATAGTGTTGAAAAACCACTTTTCGCACTTGTGTTAGTGTTGAAAAACCAGTTTTCGCACTTGTGTTGGTGCAGGAAACCACTTTTGCAATTGTATTAGTGTGGAAAAAACACTTTTTGCACTTGTGATAGTTTTGAAAAACCACTTTTCGCACTTGTGTTAGTGTAGAAAATCCACTTTTCCCACTTGTGTTGGTGCAGGAAACCACTTTTGCACTTGTATTAGTGTAGAAAAAACACTTTTTGCACTTGTATTAGTGTTGAAAAACCACTTTTCGCACTTGTGTTAGTGTTGAAAAACCACTTTTCGCACTTGTGTTAGTGTTGAAAAACCACTTTTCGCACTTGTGTTGGTGAAGGAAACCACTTTTGCAATTGTATTAGTGTGGAAAAAACACTTTTTGCACTTGTGATAGTGTTGAAAAACCACTTTTCACACTTGTGTTAGTGTTGAAAAACCACTTTTCGCACTTTAGTTGGTGCAGGAAACCACTTTTGCACTTGTATTAGTGTGGAAAAAACACTTTTTGCACTTGTGATAGTGTTGAAAAACCACATTTCGCACTTGTGTTAGTGTTGAAAAACCACTTTTCGCACTTGTGTTAGTATTGAAAAACCACTTTTCGCACTTGTGTTGGTGCAGGAAACCACTTTTGCACTTGTATTAGTGTGGAAAAACCACTTTTCGCACTTGTGTTAGTGTTGAAAAACCACTTTTCGCACTTGTGTTACTGTTGAAAAACCACTTTTCGCACTTGTGTTGGTGCAGGAAACCACTTTTGCACTTGTATTAGTGTGGAAAAATCACTTTTTGCACTTGTGGTAGTGTTGAAAAACCACTTTTCGCACTTGTGTTAGTGTTGAAAAACCAGTTTTCGCACTTGTGTTTGTGCAGGAAAACACTTTTGCACTTGTATTAGTGTGGAAAAACCACTTTTCGCACTTGTGTTTGTGTTGAAAAACCACTTTTCGCACTTGTGTTAGTGTTGAAAAACCACTTTTCGCACTTGTGTTAGTGTTGAAAAACCACTTTTCGCACTTGTGTTAGTGTTGAAAAACCTCTTTTCGCACTTGTGTTGGTGCAGGAAACCACTTTTGCACTTGTATTAGTGTGGAAAAACACTTTTTGCACTTGTGATATTGTTGAAAAACCACTTTTCGCACTTGTGTTAGTGTTGAAAACCCACTTTTTGCACTTGTGTTGGTGCAGGAAACCACGTTTGCACTTGTATTAGTGTGGAAAAAACACTTTTTGCACCTGTGATAGTGTTGAAAAACCACTTTTCGCACTTGTGTTAGTGTTGAAAAACCAGTTTTCGCACTTGTGTTGGTGCAGGAAACCACTTTTGCACTTGTATTATTGTGGAAAAAACACTTTTTGCACTTGTGATATTGTTGAAAAAGCACTTTTCGCACTTGTGTTGGTGCAGGAAACCACGTTTGCACTTGTATTAGTGTGGAAAAAACACTTTTTGCACCTGTGATAGTGTTGAAAAACCACTTTTCGCACTTGTGTTAGTGTTGAAAAACCAGTTTTCGCACTTGTGTTGGTGCAGGAAACCACTTTTGCACTTGTATTAGTGTGGAAAAAACACTTTTTGCACTTGTGATCGTTTTGAAAAACCACTTTTCGCACTTGTGTTAGTGTAGAAAATCCACTTTTCCCACTTGTGTTGGTGCAGGAAACCACTTTTGCACTTGTATTAGTGTGGAAAAAACACTTTTTGCACTTGTAGTAGTGTTGAAAAACCACTTTTCGCACTTGTGTTAGTGTTGAAAAACCACTTTTCGCACTTGTGTTAGTGTTGAAAAACCACTTTTCGCACTTGTGTTGGTGCAGGAAACCACTTTTGCACTTGTATTAGTGTGGAAAAACCACTTTTCGCACTTGTGTTAGTGTTGAAAAACCACTTTTCGCACTTGTGTTAGTGTTGAAAAACCAGTTTTCGCACTTGTGTTGGTGCAGGAAACCACTTTTGCACTTGTATTAGTGTGGAAAAAACACTTTTTGCACTTGTGATAGTGTTGAAAAACCACTTTTCGCACTTGTTAGTGTTGAAAAACCAGTTTTCGCACTTGTGTTTGTGCAGGAAAACACTTTTGCACTTGTATTAGTGTGGAAAAACCACTTTTCGCACTTGTGTTAGTGTTGAAAAACCACTTTTCGCACTTGTGTTAGTGTTGAAAAACCACTTTTCGCACTTGTGTTAGTGTTGAAAAACCAGTTTTCGCACTTGTGTTGGTGCAGGAAACCACTTTTGCACTTGTATTAGTGTGGAAAAAACACTTTTTGCACTTGTGATAGTTTTGAAAAACCACTTTTCGCACTTGTGTTAGTGTAGAAAATCCACTTTTCCCACTTGTGTTGGTGCAGGAAACCACTTTTGCACGTGTATTAGTGTGGAAAAAACACTTTTTGCACTTGTATTAGTGTTGAAAAACCACTTTTCGCACTTGTGTTAGTGTTGAAAAACCACTTTTCGCACTTGTGTTAGTGTTGAAAAACCACTTTTCGCACTTGTGTTGGTGCAGGAAACCACTTTTGCACTTGTATTAGTGTGGAAAAACCACTTTTCGCACTTGTGTTAGTGTTGAAAAACCACTTTTCGCACTTGTGTTAGTGCAGGAAACCACTTTTGCACTTGTATTAGTGTGGAAAAACCACTTTTCGCACTTGTGTTAGTGTTGAAAAACCACTTTTCGCACTTGTGTTGGTGCAGGAAACCACTTTTGCACTTGTATTAGTGTGGAAAAAACACTTTTTGCACTTGTGATAGTGTTGAAAAACCACTTTTCGCACTTGTGTTAGTGTTGAAAAACCAGTTTTCGCACTTGTGTTTGTGCAGGAAAACACTTTTGCACTTGTATTAGTGTGGAAAAACCACTTTTCGCACTTGTGTTAGTGTTGAAAAACCACTTTTCGCACTTGTGTTAGTGTTGAAAAACCACTTTTCGCACTTGTGTTAGTGTTGAAAAACCACTTTTCGCACTTGTGTTAGTGTTGAAAAACCACTTTTCGCACTTGTGTTAGTGTTGAAAAACCACTTTTCGCACTTGTGTTGGTGCAGGAAACCACTTTTGCACTTGTATTAGTGTGGAAAAACCACTTTTCGCACTTGTGTTAGTGTTGAAAAACCACTTTTCGCACTTGTGTTAGTGTTGAAAAACCACTTTTCGCACTTGTGTTGGTGCAGGAAACCACTTTTTGCACTTGTGTTTGTGCAGGAAAACACTTTTGCACTTGTGTTAGTGTGGAAAAAACACTTTTTGCACTTGTGATAGTGTTGAAAAACCACTTTTCACACTTGTGTTAGTGTTGAAAAACCAGTTTTTGCACTTGTGTTGTGCAGGAAAACACTTTTGCACTTGTATTAGTGTGGAAAAACCACTTTTCGCACTTGTGTTAGTGTTGAAAAACCACTTTTCGCACTTGTGTTAGTGTTGAAAAACCACTTTTCGCACTTGTGTTAGTGTTGAAAAACCACTTTTCGCACTTGTGTTAGTGTTGAAAAACTTCTTTTCGCACTTGTGTTGGTGCAGGAAACCACTTTTGCACTTGTATTAGTGTGGAAAAAACACTTTTTGCACTTGTGATATTGTTGAAAAACCACTTTTCGCACTTGTGTTAGTGTTGAAAACCCACTTTTCGCACTTGTGTTGGTGCAGGAAACCACGTTTGCACTTGTATTAGTGTGGAAAAAACACTTTTTGCACCTGTGAGAGTGTTGAAAAACCACTTTTCGCACTTGTGTTAGTGTTGAAAAACCAGTTTTCGCACTTGTGTTGGTGCAGGAAACCACTTTTGCACTTGTATTAGTGTGGAAAAAACACTTTTTGCACTTGTGATATTGTTGAAAAACTACTTTTCGCACTTGTGTTAGTGTTGAAAACCCACTTTTCGCACTTGTGTTGGTGCAGGAAACCACGTTTGCACTTGTATTAGTGTGGAAAAAACACTTTTTGCACCTGTGATAGTGTTGAAAAACCACTTTTCGCACTTGTGTTAGTGTTGAAAAACCAGTTTTCGCACTTGTGTTGGTGCAGGAAACCACTTTTGCAATTGTATTAGTGTGGAAAAAACACTTTTTGCACTTGTGATAGTTTTGAAAAACCACTTTTCGCACTTGTGTTAGTGTAGAAAATCCACTTTTCCCACTTGTGTTGGTGCAGGAAACCACTTTTGCACTTGTATTAGTGTAGAAAAAACACTTTTTGCACTTGTATTAGTGTTGAAAAACCACTTTTCGCACTTGTGTTAGTGTTGAAAAACCACTTTTCGCACTTGTGTTAGTGTTGAAAAACTACTTTTCGCACTTGTGTTGGTGCAGGAAACCACTTTTGCACTTGTATTAGTGTGGAAAAACCACTTTTCGCACTTGTGTTAGTGTTGAAAAACCACTTTTCGCACTTGTGTTAGTGTTGAAAAACCACTTTTCGCACTTGTGTTAGTGTTGAAAAACCAGTTTTCGCACTTGTGTTTGTGCAGGAAAACACTTTTGCACTTGTATTAGTGTGGAAAAACCACTTTTCGCACTTGTGTTAGTGTTGAAAAACCACTTTTCGCACTTGTGTTAGTGTTGAAAAACCACTTTTCGCACTTGTGTTAGTGTTGAAAAACCACTTTTCGCACTTGTGTTAGTGTTGAAAAACCTCTTTTCACACTTGTGTTGGTGCAGGAAACCACTTTGCACTTGTATTAGTGTGGAAAAAACACTTTTTGCACCTGTGATATTGTTGAAAAACCACTTTTCGCACTTGTGTTAGTGTTGAAAACCCACTTTTCGCACTTGTGTTGGTGCAGGAAACCACGTTTGCACTTGTATTAGTGTGGAAAAAACACTTTTTGCACCTGTGATAGTGTTGAAAAACCACTTTTCGCACTTGTGTTAGTGTTGAAAAACCAGTTTTCGCACTTGTGTTGGTGCAGGAAACCACTTTTGCACTTGTATTAGTGTGGAAAAAACACTTTTTGCACTTGTGTTAGTGTTGAAAAACCACTTTTCGCACTTGTGTTAGTGTTGAAAAACCTCTTTTCGCACTTGTGTTGGTGCAGGAAACCACTTTTGCACTTGTATTAGTGTGGAAAAAACACTTTTTGCACTTGTGATATTGTTGAAAAACCACTTTTCGCACTTGTGTTAGTGTTGAAAAACCACTTTTTGCACTTGTGTTGGTGCAAGAAACCACTTTTGCACTTGTATCAGTGTTGGAAAAAACACTTTTTGCACCTGTGATAGTGTTGAAAAACCACTTTTTGCACTTGTGTTAGTGTTGAAAAACCAGTTTTCGCACTTGTGTTGGTGCAGGAAACCACTTTTGCACTTGTATTAGTGTGGAAAAAACACTTTTTGCACTTGTGATAGTGTTGAAAAACCACTTTTCGCACTTGTGTTAGTGTTGAAAACCCACTTTTCGCACTTGTGTTGGTGCAGGAAACCACGTTTGCACTTGTATTAGTGTGGAAAAAACACTTTTTGCACTTGTGATAGTGTTGAAAAACCACTTTTCGCACTTGTGTTAGTGTTGAAAAACCACTTTTCGCACTTGTGTTAGTGTTGAAAAACCACTTTTCGCACTTGTGTTAGTGAAGGAAACCACTTTTTGCACTTGTGTTAGTGTTGAAAAACCAGTTTTCGCACTTGTGTTGGTGCAGGAAACCACTTTTGCACTTGTATTAGTGTGGAAAAAACACTTTTTGCACTTGTGATAGTGTTGAAAAACCACTTTTCGCACTTGTGTTAGTGTTGAAAATCCACTTTTTCAACTTGTGTTGGTGCAGGAAACCACTTTTGCATTTGTATTAGTGTGGAAAAAACACTTTTCGCACTTGTGTTAGTGTTGAAAAACCACTTTTCGCACTTGTGTTAGTGTTGAAAAACCACTTTTCGCACTTGTGTTCGTGTTGAAAAACCACTTTTCGCACTTGTGTTGGTGCAGGAAACCACTTTTGCACTTGTATTAGTGTGGAAAAACCACTTTTCGCACTTGTGATAGTGTTGAAAAACCACTTTTCGCACTTGTGTTAGTGTTGAAAAACCACTTTTCGCACTTGTGTTGGTGCAGGAAACCACTTTTGCACTTGTATTAGTGTGGAAAAAACACTTTTTGCACTTGTGATAGTGTTGAAAAACCACTTTTCGCACTTGTGTTAGTGTTGAAAAACCAGTTTTCGCACTTGTGTTTGTGCAGGAAAACACTTTTGCACTTGTATTAGTGTGGAAAAACCACTTTTCGCACTTGTGTTAGTGTTGACAAACCACTTTTCGCACTTGTGTTAGTGTTGAAAAACCACTTTTCGCACTTGTGTTAGTGTTGAAAAACCACTTTTCGCACTTGTGTTAGTGTTGAAAAACCACTTTTCGCACTTGTGTTGGTGCAGGAAACCACTTTTGCACTTGTATTAGTGTGGAAAAACCACTTTTCGCACTTGTGTTAGTGTTGAAAAACCACTTTTCGCACTTGTGTTAGTGTTGAAAAACCACTTTTCGCACTTGTGTTGGTGCAGGAAACCACTTTTGCACTTGTATTAGTGTGGAAAAAACACTTTTTGCACTTGTGATAGTGTTGAAAAACCACTTTTCACACTTGTGTTAGTTTTGAAAAACCAGTTTTTGCACTTGTGTTTGTGCAGGAAAACACTTTTGCACTTGTATTAGTGTGGAAAAACCACTTTTCGCACTTGTGTTAGTGTTGAAAAACCACTTTTCGCACTTGTGTTAGTGTTGAAAAACCACTTTTCGCACTTGTGTTAGTGTTGAAAAACCACTTTTCGCACTTGTGTTAGTGTTGAAAAACCTCTTTTCGCACTTGTGTTGGTGCAGGAAACCACTTTTGCACTTGTATTAGTGTGGAAAAAACACTTTTTGCACTTGTGATATTGTTGAAAAACCACTTTTCGCACTTGTGTTAGTGTTGAAAACCCACTTTTCGCACTCGTGTTGGTGCAGGAAACCACGTTTGCACTTGTATTAGTGTGGAAAAAACACTTTTTGCACCTGTGAGAGTGTTTAAAAACCACTTTTCGCACTTGTGTTAGTGTTGAAAAACCAGTTTTCGCACTTGTGTTGGTGCAGGAAACCACTTTTGCACTTCTATTAGTGTGGAAAAAACACTTTTTGCACTTGTGATATTGTTGAAAAACCACTTTTCGCACTTGTGTTAGTGTTGAAAACCCACTTTTCGCACTTGTGTTGGTGCAGGAAACCACGTTTGCACTTGTATTAGTGTGGAAAAAACACTTTTTGCACCTGTGATAGTGTTGAAAAACCACTTTTCGCACTTGTGTTAGTGTTGAAAAACCAGTTTTCGCACTTGTGTTGGTGCAGGAAACCACTTTTGCAATTGTATTAGTGTGGAAAAAACACTTTTTGCACTTGTGATAGTTTTGAAAAACCACTTTTCGCACTTGTGTTAGTGTAGAAAATCCACTTTTCCCACTTGTGTTGGTGCAGGAAACCACTTTTGCACTTGTATTAGTGTAGAAAAAACACTTTTTGCACTTGTATTAGTGTTGAAAAACCACTTTTCGCACTTGTGTTAGTGTTGAAAAACCACTTTTCGCACTTGTGTTAGTGTTGAAAAACTACTTTTCGCACTTGTGTTGGTGCAGGAAACCACTTTTGCACTTGTATTAGTGTGGAAAAACCACTTTTCGCACTTGTGTTAGTGTTGAAAAACCACTTTTCGCACTTGTGTTAGTGTTGAAAAACCACTTTTCGCACTTGTGTTAGTGTTGAAAAACCAGTTTTCGCACTTGTGTTTGTGCAGGAAAACACTTTTGCACTTGTATTAGTGTGGAAAAACCACTTTTCGCACTTGTGTTAGTGTTGAAAAACCACTTTTCGCACTTGTGTTAGTGTTGAAAAACCACTTTTCGCACTTGTGTTAGTGTTGAAAAACCACTTTTCGCACTTGTGTTAGTGTTGAAAAACCTCTTTTCACACTTGTGTTGGTGCAGGAAACCACTTTGCACTTGTATTAGTGTGGAAAAAACACTTTTTGCACCTGTGATATTGTTGAAAAACCACTTTTCGCACTTGTGTTAGTGTTGAAAAACCACTTTTTGCACTTGTGTTGGTGCAGGAAACCACTTTTGCACTTGTATTAGTGTGGAAAAAACACTTTTTGCACCTGTGATAGTGTTGAAAAACCACTTTTTGCACTTGTGTTAGTGTTGAAAAACCAGTTTTCGCACTTGTGTTGGTGCAGGAAACCACTTTTGCACTTGTATTAGTGTGGAAAAAACACTTTTTGCACTTGTGTTAGTGTTGAAAAACCACTTTTCGCACTTGTGTTAGTGTTGAAAAACCTCTTTTCGCACTTGTGTTGGTGCAGGAAACCACTTTTGCACTTGTATTAGTGTGGAAAAAACACTTTTTGCACTTGTGATATTGTTGAAAAACCACTTTTCGCACTTGTGTTAGTGTTGAAAAACCACTTTTTGCACTTGTGTTGGTGCAGGAAACCACTTTTGCACTTGTATTAGTGTGGAAAAAACACTTTTTGCACCTGTGATAGTGTTGAAAAACCACTTTTTGCACTTGTGTTAGTGTTGAAAAACCAGTTTTCGCACTTGTGTTGGTGCAGGAAACCACTTTTGCACTTGTATTAGTGTGGAAAAAACACTTTTTGCACTTGTGATAGTGTTGAAAAACCACTTTTCGCACTTGTGTTAGTGTTGAAAACCCACTTTTCGCACTTGTGTTGGTGCAGGAAACCACGTTTGCACTTGTATTAGTGTGGAAAAAACACTTTTTGCACTTGTGATAGTGTTGAAAAACCACTTTTCGCACTTGTGTTAGTGTTGAAAAACCACTTTTCGCACTTGTGTTAGTGTTGAAAAACCACTTTTCGCACTTGTGTTAGTGTTGAAAAACCACTTTTCGCACTTGTGTTAGTGAAGGAAACCACTTTTTGCACTTGTGTTAGTGTTGAAAAACCAGTTTTCGCACTTGTGTTGGTGCAGGAAACCACTTTTGCACTTGTATTAGTGTGGAAAAAACACTTTTTGCACTTGTGATAGTGTTGAAAAACCACTTTTCGCACTTGTGTTAGTGTTGAAAATCCACTTTTTCAACTTGTGTTGGTGCAGGAAACCACTTTTGCATTTGTATTAGTGTGGAAAAAACACTTTTCGCACTTGTGTTAGTGTTGAAAAACCACTTTTCGCACTTGTGTTAGTGTTGAAAAACCACTTTTCGCACTTGTGTTCGTGTTGAAAAACCACTTTTCGCACTTGTGTTGGTGCAGGAAACCACGTTTGCACTTGTATTAGTGTGGAAAAAACACTTTTTGCACCTGTGAGAGTGTTGAAAAACCACTTTTCGCACTTGTGTTAGTGTTGAAAAACCAGTTTTCGCACTTGTGTTGGTGCAGGAAACCACTTTTGCACTTGTATTAGTGTGGAAAAAACACTTTTTGCACTTGTGATATTGTTGAAAAACCACTTTTCGCACTTGTGTTAGTGTTGAAAACCCACTTTTCGCACTTGTGTTGGTGCAGGAAACCACGTTTGCACTTGTATTAGTGTGGAAAAAACACTTTTTGCACCTGTGATAGTGTTGAAAAACCACTTTTCGCACTTGTGTTAGTGTTGAAAAACCAGTTTTCGCACTTGTGTTGGTGCAGGAAACCACTTTTGCAATTGTATTAGTGTGGAAAAAACACTTTTTGCACTTGTGATAGTTTTGAAAAACCACTTTTCGCACTTGTGTTAGTGTAGAAAATCCACTTTTCCCACTTGTGTTGGTGCAGGAAACCACTTTTGCACTTGTATTAGTCGTAGAAAAAACACTTTTTGCACTTGTATTAGTGTTGAAAAACCCACTTGTTCGCACTTGTGTTAGTGTTGAAAAACCACTTTTCGCACTTGTGTTAGTGTTGAAAAACTACTTTTCGCACTTGTGTTGGTGCAGGAAACCACTTTTGCACTTGTATTAGTGTGGAAAAACCACTTTTCGCACTTGTGTTAGTGTTGAAAAACCACTTTTCGCACTTGTGTTAGTGTTGAAAAACCACTTTTCGCACTTGTGTTAGTGTTTGAAAAACCAGTTTTCGCACTTGTGTTTGTGCAGGAAAACACTTTTGCACTTGTATTAGTGTGGAAAAACACTTTTCGCACTTGTGTTAGTGTTGAAAAACCACTTTTCGCACTTGTGTTAGTGTTGAAAAACCACTTTTCGCACTTGTGTTAGTGTTGAAAAACCACTTTTCGCACTTGTGTTAGTGTTTAAAAACCTCTTTTCACACTTGTGTTGGTGCAGGAAACCACTTTGCACTTGTATTAGTGTGGAAAAAACACTTTTTGCACCTGTGATATTGTTGAAAAACCACTTTTCGCACTTGTGTTAGTGTTGAAAACCACTTTTCGCACTTGTGTTGGTGCAGGAAACCACGTTTGCACTTGTATTAGTGTGGAAAAAACACTTTTTGCACCTGTTGATAGTGTTGAAAAACCACTTTTCGCACTTGTGTTAGTGTTGAAAAACCAGTTTTCGCACTTGTGTTGGTGCAGGAAACCACTTTTGCACTTGTATTAGTGTGGAAAAAACACTTTTTGCACTTGTGTTAGTGTTGAAAAACCACTTTTCGCACTTGTGTTAGTGTTGAAAAACCTCTTTTCGCACTTGTGTTGGTGCAGGAAACCACTTTTGCACTTGTATTAGTGTGGAAAAAACACTTTTTGCACTTGTGATATTGTTGAAAAACCACTTTTCGCACTTGTGTTAGTGTTGAAAAACCACTTTTTGCACTTGTGTTGGTGCAGGAAACCACTTTTGCACTTGTATTAGTGTGGAAAAAACACTTTTTGCACTTGTGTTAGTGTTGAAAAACCAGTTTTCGCACTTGTGTTGGTGCAGGAAACCACTTTTGCACTTGTATTAGTGTGGAAAAAACACTTTTTGCACTTGTGATAGTGTTGAAAAACCACTTTTCGCACTTGTGTTAGTGTTGAAAACCCACTTTTCGCACTTGTGTTGGTGCAGGAAACCACGTTTGCACTTGTATTAGTGTGGAAAAAACACTTTTTGCACTTGTGATAGTGTTGAAAAACCACTTTTCGCACTTGTGTTAGTGTTGAAAAACCACTTTTCGCACTTGTGTTAGTGTTGAAAAACCACTTTTCGCACTTGTGTTAGTGAAGGAAACCACTTTTTGCACTTGTGTTAGTGTTGAAAAACCAGTTTTCGCACTTGTGTTGGTGCAGGAAACCACTTTTGCACTTGTATTAGTGTGGAAAAAACACTTTTTGCACTTGTGATAGTGTTGAAAAACCACTTTTCGCACTTGTGTTAGTGTTGAAAATCCACTTTTTCAACTTGTGTTGGTGCAGGAAACCACTTTTGTATTAGTGTGGAAAAAACACTTTTCGCACTTGTGTTAGTGTTGAAAAACCACTTTTCGCACTTGTGTTAGTGTTGAAAAACCACTTTTCGCACTTGTGTTCGTGTTGAAAAACCACTTTTCGCTCTTGTGTTGGTGCAGGAAACCACTTTTGCACTTGTATTAGTGTGGAAAAACCACTTTTCGCACTTGTGTTAGTGTTGAAAAACCACTTTTCGCACTTGTGTTAGTGTTGAAAAACCACTTTTCGCACTTGTGTTGGTGCAGGAAACCACTTTTGCACTTGTATTAGTGTGGAAAAAACACTTTTTGCACTTGTGATAGTGTTGAAAAACCACTTTTCGCACTTGTGTTAGTGTTGAAAAACCAGTTTTCGCACTTGTGTTTGTGCAGGAAAACACTTTTGCACTTGTATTAGTGTGGAAAAACCACTTTTCGCACTTGTGTTAGTGTTGACAAACCACTTTTCGCACTTGTGTTAGTGTTGAAAAACCACTTTTCGCACTTGTGTTAGTGTTGAAAAACCACTTTTCGCACTTGTGTTAGTGTTGAAAAACCACTTTTCGCACTTGTGTTGGTGCAGGAAACCACTTTTGCACTTGTATTAGTGTGGAAAAACCACTTTTCGCACTTGTGTTAGTGTTGAAAAACCACTTTTCGCACTTGTGTTAGTGTTGAAAAACCACTTTTCGCACTTGTGTTGGTGCAGGAAACCACTTTTGCACTTGTATTAGTGTGGAAAAAACACTTTTTGCACTTGTGATAGTGTTGAAAAACCACTTTTCACACTTGTGTTAGTTTTGAAAAACCAGTTTTTGCACTTGTGTTTGTGCAGGAAAACACTTTTGCACTTGTATTAGTGTGGAAAAACCACTTTTCGCACTTGTGTTAGTGTTGAAAAACCACTTTTCGCACTTGTGTTAGTGTTGAAAAACCACTTTTCGCACTTGTGTTAGTGTTGAAAAACCACTTTTCGCACTTGTGTTAGTGTTGAAAAACCTCTTTTCGCACTTGTGTTGGTGCAGGAAACCACTTTTGCACTTGTATTAGTGTGGAAAAAACACTTTTTGCACTTGTGATATTGTTGAAAAACCACTTTTCGCACTTGTGTTAGTGTTGAAAACCCACTTTTCGCACTTGTGTTGGTGCAGGAAACCACGTTTGCACTTGTATTAGTGTGGAAAAAACACTTTTTGCACCTGTGAGAGTGTTTAAAAACCACTTTTCGCACTTGTGTTAGTGTTGAAAAACCAGTTTTCGCACTTGTGTTGGTGCAGGAAACCACTTTTGCACTTGTATTAGTGTGGAAAAAACACTTTTTGCACTTGTGATATTGTTGAAAAACCACTTTTCGCACTTGTGTTAGTGTTGAAAACCCACTTTTCGCACTTGTTGGTGCAGGAAACCACGTTTGCACTTGTATTAGTGTGGAAAAAACACTTTTTGCACCTGTGATAGTGTTGAAAAACCACTTTTCGCACTTGTGTTAGTGTTGAAAAACCAGTTTTCGCACTTGTGTTGGTGCAGGAAACCACTTTTGCAATTGTATTAGTGTGGAAAAAACACTTTTTGCACTTGTGATAGTTTTGAAAAACCACTTTTCGCACTTGTGTTAGTGTAGAAAATCCACTTTTCCCACTTGTGTTGGTGCAGGAAACCACTTTTGCACTTGTATTAGTGTAGAAAAAACACTTTTTGCACTTGTATTAGTGTTGAAAAACCACTTTTCGCACTTGTGTTAGTGTTGAAAAACCACTTTTCGCACTTGTGTTAGTGTTGAAAAACTACTTTTCGCACTTGTGTTGGTGCAGGAAACCACTTTTGCACTTGTATTAGTGTGGAAAAACCACTTTTCGCACTTGTGTTAGTGTTGAAAAACCACTTTTCGCACTTGTGTTAGTGTTGAAAAACCACTTTTCGCACTTGTGTTAGTGTTGAAAAACCAGTTTTCGCACTTGTGTTTGTGCAGGAAAACACTTTTGCACTTGTATTAGTGTGGAAAAACCACTTTTCGCACTTGTGTTAGTGTTGAAAAACCACTTTTCGCACTTGTGTTAGTGTTGAAAAACCACTTTTCGCACTTGTGTTAGTGTTGAAAAACCACTTTTCGCACTTGTGTTAGTGTTGAAAAACCTCTTTTCACACTTGTGTTGGTGCAGGAAACCACTTTGCACTTGTATTAGTGTGGAAAAAACACTTTTTGCACCTGTGATATTGTTGAAAAACCACTTTTCGCACTTGTGTTAGTGTTGAAAACCCACTTTTCGCACTTGTGTTGGTGCAGGAAACCACGTTTGCACTTGTATTAGTGTGGAAAAAACACTTTTTGCACCTGTGATAGTGTTGAAAAACCACTTTTCGCACTTGTGTTAGTGTTGAAAAACCAGTTTTCGCACTTGTGTTGGTGCAGGAAACCACTTTTGCACTTGTATTAGTGTGGAAAAAACACTTTTTGCACTTGTGTTAGTGTTGAAAAACCACTTTTCGCACTTGTGTTAGTGTTGAAAAACCTCTTTTCGCACTTGTGTTGGTGCAGGAAACCACTTTTGCACTTGTATTAGTGTGGAAAAAACACTTTTTGCACTTGTGATATTGTTGAAAAACCACTTTTCGCACTTGTGTTAGTGTTGAAAAACCACTTTTTGCACTTGTGTTGGTGCAGGAAACCACTTTTGCACTTGTATTAGTGTGGAAAAAACACTTTTTGCACCTGTGATAGTGTTGAAAAACCACTTTTTGCACTTGTGTTAGTGTTGAAAAACCAGTTTTCGCACTTGTGTTGGTGCAGGAAACCACTTTTGCACTTGTATTAGTGTGGAAAAAACACTTTTTGCACTTGTGATAGTGTTGAAAAACCACTTTTCGCACTTGTGTTAGTGTTGAAAACCCACTTTTCGCACTTGTGTTGGTGCAGGAAACCACGTTTGCACTTGTATTAGTGTGGAAAAAACACTTTTTGCACTTGTGATAGTGTTGAAAAACCACTTTTCGCACTTGTGTTAGTGTTGAAAAACCACTTTTCACACTTGTGTTAGTGTTGAAAAACCACTTTTCGCACTTGTGTTAGTGAAGGAAACCACTTTTTGCACTTGTGTTAGTGTTGAAAAACCAGTTTTCGCACTTGTGTTGGTGCAGGAAACCACTTTTGCACTTGTATTAGTGTGGAAAAAACACTTTTTGCACTTGTGATAGTGTTGAAAAACCACTTTTCGCACTTGTGTTAGTGTTGAAAATCCACTTTTTCAACTTGTGTTGGTGCAGGAAACCACTTTTGCATTTGTATTAGTGTGGAAAAAACACTTTTCGCACTTGTGTTAGTGTTGAAAAACCACTTTTCGCACTTGTGTTAGTGTTGAAAAACCACTTTTCGCACTTGTGTTCGTGTTGAAAAACCACTTTTCGCACTTGTGTTGGTGCAGTAAACCACTTTTGCACTTGTATTAGTGTGGAAAAAACACTTTTCGCACTTGTGATAGTGTTGAAAAACCACTTTTCGCACTTGTGTTAGTGTTGAAAAACCAGTTTTCGCACTTGTGTTGGTGCAGGAAACCACTTTTCCACTTGTATTAGTGTGGAAAAAACACTTTTTTCACTTGTGATAGTGTTGAAAAACCACTTTTCGCACTTGTGTTAGTGTTGAAAATCCACTTTTCCCACTTGTGTTGGTGCAGGAAACCACTTTTGCACTTGTATTAGTGTGGAAAAAACACTTTTTGCACTTGTGATAGTGTTGTAAAACCACTTTTCGCACTTGTGTTCGTGTTAAAAAACTAGTTTTCGCACTTGTGTTTGTGCAGGAAACCACTTTTGCACTTGTATTAGTGTGGAAAAACCACTTTTCGCACTTGTGTTAGTGTTGAAAAACCACTTTTCGCACTTGTGTTAGTGTTGAAAAACCACTTTTCACACTTGTGTTAGTGTTCAAAAACCACTTTTCGCACTTGTGTTAGTGTTGAAAAACCACTTTTCGCACTTGTTAGTTTTGAAAAACCACTTTTCGCACTTGTGTTAGTGTTGAAAATCCACTTTTCCCACTTGTGTTGGTGCAGGAAACCACTTTTGCACTTGTATTAGTGTGGAAAAAACACTTTTTGCACTTGTGATAGTGTTGAAAAACCACTTTTCGCACTTGTGTTAGTGTTGAAAAACCACTTTTCGCACTTGTGTTTGTGCAGGAAACCACTTTTGCACTTGTATTAGTGTGGCAAAAACCACTTTTCGCACTTGTGATAGTGTTGAAAAACCACTTTTCGCACTTGTGTTAGTGTTGAAAAACCACTTTTCGCACTTGTGTTAGTGTTGAAAAACCACTTTTCGCACTTGTGTTGGTACAGGAAACCACTTTTGCACTTGTATTAGTGTGGAAAAACCACTTTTCGCACTTGTGTTAGTGTTGAAAAACCACTTTTCGCACTTGTGTTGGTGTTGAAAAACCACTTTTCGCACTTGTGTTGGTGCAGGAAACCACTTTTGCACTTGTATTAGTGTGGAAAAAACACTTTTTGCACTTATGATAGTGTTGAAAAACCACTTTTCGCACTTGTGTTAGTGTTGAAAAACCACTTTTCGCACTTGTGTTGGTGCAGGAAACCACTTTTGCACTTGTATTAGTGTGGAAAAACCACTTTTCGCACTTGTGTTAGTGTTGAAAAACCACTTTTCACACTTGTGTTGGTGTTGAAAAACCACTTTTCGCACTTGTGTTAGTGTTGAAAAACCACTTTTCGCACTTGTGTTAGTGTTGAAAAACCACTTTTCGCACTTGTGTTAGTGTTGAAAACCCACTTTTCGCACTTGTGTTGGTGCAGGAAACCACGTTTGCACTTGTATTAGTGTGGAAAAAACACTTTTTGCACTTGTGATAGTGTTGAAAAACCACTTTTCGCACTTGTGTTAGTGTTGAAAAACCACTTTTCGCACTTGTGTTAGTGTTGAAAAACCACTTTTCGCACTTGTGTTAGTGAAGGAAACCACTTTTTGCACTTGTGTTAGTGTTGAAAAACCAGTTTTCGCACTTGTGTTGGTGCAGGAAACCACTTTTGCACTTGTATTAGTGTGGAAAAAACACTTTTTGCACTTGTGATAGTGTTGAAAAACCACTTTTCGCACTTGTGTTAGTGTTGAAAATCCACTTTTTCAACTTGTGTTGGTGCAGGAAACCACTTTTGTATTAGTGTGGAAAAAACACTTTTCGCACTTGTGTTAGTGTTGAAAAACCACTTTTCGCACTTGTGTTAGTGTTGAAAAACCACTTTTCGCACTTGTGTTCGTGTTGAAAAACCACTTTTCGCTCTTGTGTTGGTGCAGGAAACCACTTTTGCACTTGTATTAGTGTGGAAAAACCACTTTTCGCACTTGTGTTAGTGTTGAAAAACCACTTTTCGCACTTGTGTTAGTGTTGAAAAACCACTTTTCGCACTTGTGTTGGTGCAGGAAACCACTTTTGCACTTGTATTAGTGTGGAAAAAACACTTTTTGCACTTGTGATAGTGTTGAAAAACCACTTTTCGCACTTGTGTTAGTGTTGAAAAACCAGTTTTCGCACTTGTGTTTGTGCAGGAAAACACTTTTGCACTTGTATTAGTGTGGAAAAACCACTTTTCGCACTTGTGTTAGTGTTGACAAACCACTTTTCGCACTTGTGTTAGTGTTGAAAAACCACTTTTCGCACTTGTGTTAGTGTTGAAAAACCACTTTTCGCACTTGTGTTAGTGTTGAAAAACCACTTTTCGCACTTGTGTTGGTGCAGGAAACCACTTTTGCACTTGTATTAGTGTGGAAAAACCACTTTTCGCACTTGTGTTAGTGTTGAAAAACCACTTTTCGCACTTGTGTTAGTGTTGAAAAACCACTTTTCGCACTTGTGTTGGTGCAGGAAACCACTTTTGCACTTGTATTAGTGTGGAAAAAACACTTTTTGCACTTGTGATAGTGTTGAAAAACCACTTTTCACACTTGTGTTAGTTTTGAAAAACCAGTTTTTGCACTTGTGTTTGTGCAGGAAAACACTTTTGCACTTGTATTAGTGTGGAAAAACCACTTTTCGCACTTGTGTTAGTGTTGAAAAACCACTTTTCGCACTTGTGTTAGTGTTGAAAAACCACTTTTCGCACTTGTGTTAGTGTTGAAAAACCACTTTTCGCACTTGTGTTAGTGTTGAAAAACCTCTTTTCGCACTTGTGTTGGTGCAGGAAACCACTTTTGCACTTGTATTAGTGTGGAAAAAACACTTTTTGCACTTGTGATATTGTTGAAAAACCACTTTTCGCACTTGTGTTAGTGTTGAAAACCCACTTTTCGCACTTGTGTTGGTGCAGGAAACCACGTTTGCACTTGTATTAGTGTGGAAAAAACACTTTTTGCACCTGTGAGAGTGTTTAAAAACCACTTTTCGCACTTGTGTTAGTGTTGAAAAACCAGTTTTCGCACTTGTGTTGGTGCAGGAAACCACTTTTGCACTTGTATTAGTGTGGAAAAAACACTTTTTGCACTTGTGATATTGTTGAAAAACCACTTTTCGCACTTGTGTTAGTGTTGAAAACCCACTTTTCGCACTTGTTGGTGCAGGAAACCACGTTTGCACTTGTATTAGTGTGGAAAAAACACTTTTTGCACCTGTGATAGTGTTGAAAAACCACTTTTCGCACTTGTGTTAGTGTTGAAAAACCAGTTTTCGCACTTGTGTTGGTGCAGGAAACCACTTTTGCAATTGTATTAGTGTGGAAAAAACACTTTTTGCACTTGTGATAGTTTTGAAAAACCACTTTTCGCACTTGTGTTAGTGTAGAAAATCCACTTTTCCCACTTGTGTTGGTGCAGGAAACCACTTTTGCACTTGTATTAGTGTAGAAAAAACACTTTTTGCACTTGTATTAGTGTTGAAAAACCACTTTTCGCACTTGTGTTAGTGTTGAAAAACCACTTTTCGCACTTGTGTTAGTGTTGAAAAACTACTTTTCGCACTTGTGTTGGTGCAGGAAACCACTTTTGCACTTGTATTAGTGTGGAAAAACCACTTTTCGCACTTGTGTTAGTGTTGAAAAACCACTTTTCGCACTTGTGTTAGTGTTGAAAAACCACTTTTCGCACTTGTGTTAGTGTTGAAAAACCAGTTTTCGCACTTGTGTTTGTGCAGGAAAACACTTTTGCACTTGTATTCGTGTGGAAAAACCACTTTTCGCACTTGTGTTAGTGTTGAAAAACCACTTTTCGCACTTGTGTTAGTGTTGAAAAACCACTTTTCGCACTTGTGTTAGTGTTGAAAAACCACTTTTCGCACTTGTGTTAGTGTTGAAAAACCTCTTTTCACACTTGTGTTGGTGCAGGAAACCACTTTGCACTTGTATTAGTGTGGAAAAAACACTTTTTGCACCTGTGATATTGTTGAAAAACCACTTTTCGCACTTGTGTTAGTGTTGAAAACCCACTTTTCGCACTTGTGTTGGTGCAGGAAACCACGTTTGCACTTGTATTAGTGTGGAAAAAACACTTTTTGCACCTGTGATAGTGTTGAAAAACCACTTTTCGCACTTGTGTTAGTGTTGAAAAACCAGTTTTCGCACTTGTGTTGGTGCAGGAAACCACTTTTGCACTTGTATTAGTGTGGAAAAAACACTTTTTGCACTTGTGTTAGTGTTGAAAAACCACTTTTCGCACTTGTGTTAGTGTTGAAAAACCTCTTTTCGCACTTGTGTTGGTGCAGGAAACCACTTTTGCACTTGTATTAGTGTGGAAAAAACACTTTTTGCACTTGTGATATTGTTGAAAAACCACTTTTCGCACTTGTGTTAGTGTTGAAAAACCACTTTTTGCACTTGTGTTGGTGCAGGAAACCACTTTTGCACTTGTATTAGTGTGGAAAAAACACTTTTTGCACCTGTGATAGTGTTGAAAAACCACTTTTTGCACTTGTGTTAGTGTTGAAAAACCAGTTTTCGCACTTGTGTTGGTGCAGGAAACCACTTTTGCACTTGTATTAGTGTGGAAAAAACACTTTTTGCACTTGTGATAGTGTTGAAAAACCACTTTTCGCACTTGTGTTAGTGTTGAAAACCCACTTTTCGCACTTGTGTTGGTGCAGGAAACCACGTTTGCACTTGTATTAGTGTGGAAAAAACACTTTTTGCACTTGTGATAGTGTTGAAAAACCACTTTTCGCACTTGTGTTAGTGTTGAAAAACCACTTTTCACACTTGTGTTAGTGTTGAAAAACCACTTTTCGCACTTGTGTTAGTGAAGGAAACCACTTTTTGCACTTGTGTTAGTGTTGAAAAACCAGTTTTCGCACTTGTGTTGGTGCAGGAAACCACTTTTGCACTTGTATTAGTGTGGAAAAAACACTTTTTGCACTTGTGATAGTGTTGAAAAACCACTTTTCGCACTTGTGTTAGTGTTGAAAATCCACTTTTTCAACTTGTGTTGGTGCAGGAAACCACTTTTGCATTTGTATTAGTGTGGAAAAAACACTTTTCGCACTTGTGTTAGTGTTGAAAAACCACTTTTCGCACTTGTGTTAGTGTTGAAAAACCACTTTTCGCACTTGTGTTCGTGTTGAAAAACCACTTTTCGCACTTGTGTTGGTGCAGTAAACCACTTTTGCACTTGTATTAGTGTGGAAAAAACACTTTTCGCACTTGTGATAGTGTTGAAAAACCACTTTTCGCACTTGTGTTAGTGTTGAAAAACCAGTTTTCGCACTTGTGTTGGTGCAGGAAACCACTTTTCCACTTGTATTAGTGTGGAAAAAACACTTTTTTCACTTGTGATAGTGTTGAAAAACCACTTTTCGCACTTGTGTTAGTGTTGAAAATCCACTTTTCCCACTTGTGTTGGTGCAGGAAACCACTTTTGCACTTGTATTAGTGTGGAAAAAACACTTTTTGCACTTGTGATAGTGTTGTAAAACCACTTTTCGCACTTGTGTTCGTGTTAAAAAACTAGTTTTCGCACTTGTGTTTGTGCAGGAAACCACTTTTGCACTTGTATTAGTGTGGAAAAACCACTTTTCGCACTTGTGTTAGTGTTGAAAAACCACTTTTCGCACTTGTGTTAGTGTTGAAAAACCACTTTTCACACTTGTGTTAGTGTTCAAAAACCACTTTTCGCACTTGTGTTAGTGTTGAAAAACCACTTTTCGCACTTGTTAGTTTTGAAAAACCACTTTTCGCACTTGTGTTAGTGTTGAAAATCCACTTTTCCCACTTGTGTTGGTGCAGGAAACCACTTTTGCACTTGTATTAGTGTGGAAAAAACACTTTTTGCACTTGTGATAGTGTTGAAAAACCACTTTTCGCACTTGTGTTAGTGTTGAAAAACCACTTTTCGCACTTGTGTTTGTGCAGGAAACCACTTTTGCACTTGTATTAGTGTGGCAAAAACCACTTTTCGCACTTGTGATAGTGTTGAAAAACCACTTTTCGCACTTGTGTTAGTGTTGAAAAACCACTTTTCGCACTTGTGTTAGTGTTGAAAAACCACTTTTCGCACTTGTGTTGGTACAGGAAACCACTTTTGCACTTGTATTAGTGTGGAAAAACCACTTTTCGCACTTGTGTTAGTGTTGAAAAACCACTTTTCGCACTTGTGTTGGTGTTGAAAAACCACTTTTCGCACTTGTGTTGGTGCAGGAAACCACTTTTGCACTTGTATTAGTGTGGAAAAAACACTTTTTGCACTTATGATAGTGTTGAAAAACCACTTTTCGCACTTGTGTTAGTGTTGAAAAACCACTTTTCGCACTTGTGTTGGTGCAGGAAACCACTTTTGCACTTGTATTAGTGTGGAAAAACCACTTTTCGCACTTGTGTTAGTGTTGAAAAACCACTTTTCACACTTGTGTTGGTGTTGAAAAACCACTTTTCGCACTTGTGTTAGTGTTGAAAAACCACTTTTCGCACTTGTGTTAGTGTTGAAAAACCACTTTTCGCACTTGTGTTGGTGAAGGAAACCACTTTTGCAATTGTATTAGTGTGGAAAAAACACTTTTTGCACTTGTGATAGTGTTGAAAAACCACTTTTCACACTTGTGTTAGTGTTGAAAAACCACTTTTCGCACTTTAGTTGGTGCAGGAAACCACTTTTGCACTTGTATTAGTGTGGAAAAAACACTTTTTGCACTTGTGATAGTGTTGAAAAACCACTTTTCGCACTTGTGTTAGTGTTGAAAAACCACTTTTCGCACTTGTGTTAGTATTGAAAAACCACTTTTCGCACTTGTGTTGGTGCAGGAAACCACTTTTGCACTTGTATTAGTGTGGAAAAACCACTTTTCGCACTTGTGTTAGTGTTGAAAAACCACTTTTCGCACTTGTGTTAGTGTTGAAAAACCACTTTTCGCACTTGTGTTGGTGCAGGAAACCACTTTTGCACTTGTATTAGTGTGGAAAAAACACTTTTTGCACTTGTGATAGTGTTGAAAAACCACTTTTCGCACTTGTGTTAGTGTTGAAAAACCAGTTTTCGCACTTGTGTTTGTGCAGGAAAACACTTTTGCACTTGTATTAGTGTGGAAAAACCACTTTTCGCACTTGTGTTAGTGTTGAAAAACCACTTTTTGCACTTGTGTTAGTGTTGAAAAACCTCTTTTCGCACTTGTGTTGGTGCAGGAAACCACTTTTGCACTTGTATTAGTGTGGAAAAACACTTTTTGCACTTGTGATATTGTTGAAAAACCACTTTTCGCACTTGTGTTAGTGTAGAAAATCCACTTTTCCCACTTGTGTTGGTGCAGGAAACCACTTTTGCACTTGTATTAGTGTTGAAAAACCACTTTTTGCACTTGTGTTATTGTTGAAAAACCACTTATCGCACTTGTGTTAGTGTTGAAAAACCACTTTTCGCACTTGTGTTGGTGCAGGAAACCACTTTTGCACTTGTATTAGTGTGGAAAAAACACTTTTTGCACTTGTGATAGTGTTGAAAAACCACTTTTCGCACTTGTGTTAGTGTTGAAAAACCAGTTTTCGCACTTGTGTTTGTGCAGGAAAACACTTTTGCACTTGTATTAGTGTTGAAAAACCACTTTTCGCACTTGTGTTAGTCTTGAAAAACCACTTTTTGCACTTGTGTTAGTGTTGAAACACCACTTTTTGCACTTGTGTTGGTGCAGGAAACCACGTTTGCACTTGTATTAGTGTGGAAAAAACACTTTTTGCACCTGTGATAGTGTTGAAAAACCACTTTTCGCACTTGTGTTAGTGTTGAAAAACCAGTTTTCGCACTTGTGTTTGTGCAGGAAAACACTTTTGCACTTGTATTAGTGTGGAAAAACCACTTTTCGCACTTGTGTTAGTGTTGACAAACCACTTTTCGCACTTGTGTTAGTGTTGAAAAACCACTTTTCGCACTTGTGTTAGTGTTGAAAAACCACTTTTCGCACTTGTGTTAGTGTTGAAAAACCACTTTTCGCACTTGTGTTGGTGCAGGAAACCACTTTTGCACTTGTATTAGTGTGGAAAAACCACTTTTCGCACTTGTGTTAGTGTTGAAAAACCACTTTTCGCACTTGTGTTAGTGTTGAAAAACCACTTTTCGCACTTGTGTTGGTGCAGGAACCACTTTTGCACTTGTATTAGTGTGGAAAAACCACTTTTCGCACTTGTGTTAGTGTTGAAAAACCACTTTTCGCACTTGTGTTAGTGTTGAAAAACCACTTTTCGCACTTGTGTTGGTGCAGGAAACCACTTTTGCACTTGTATTAGTGTGGAAAAAACACTTTTTGCACTTGTGATAGTGTTGAAAAACCACTTTTCACACTTGTGTTAGTGTTGAAAAACCAGTTTTTGCACTTGTGTTTGTGCAGGAAAACACTTTTGCACTTGTATTAGTGTGGAAAAATCACTTTTCGCACTTGTGTTAGTGTTGAAAAACCACTTTTCGCACTTGTGTTAGTGTTGAAAAACCACTTTTCGCACTTGTGTTAGTGTTGAAAAACCACTTTTCGCACTTGTGTTAGTGTTGAAAAACCTCTTTTCGCACTTGTGTTGGTGCAGGAAACCACTTTTGCACTTGTATTAGTGTGGAAAAAACACTTTTTGCACTTGTGATATTGTTGAAAAACCACTTTTCGCACTTGTGTTAGTGTTGAAAACCCACTTTTCGCACTTGTGTTGGTGCAGGAAACCACGTTTGCACTTGTATTAGTGTGGAAAAAACACTTTTTGCACCTGTGAGAGTGTTGAAAAACCACTTTTCGCACTTGTGTTAGTGTTGAAAAACCAGTTTTCGCACTTGTGTTGGTGCAGGAAACCACTTTTGCACTTGTATTAGTGTGGAAAAAACACTTTTTGCACTTGTGATATTGTTGAAAAACCACTTTTCGCACTTGTGTTAGTGTTGAAAACCCACTTTTCGCACTTGTGTTGGTGCAGGAAACCACGTTTGCACTTGTATTAGTGTGGAAAAAACACTTTTTGCACCTGTGATAGTGTTGAAAAACCACTTTTCGCACTTGTGTTAGTGTTGAAAAACCAGTTTTCGCACTTGTGTTAGTGTTGAAAAACTACTTTTCGCACTTGTGTTGGTGCAGGAAACCACTTTTGCACTTGTATTAGTGTGGAAAAACCACTTTTCGCACTTGTGTTAGTGTTGAAAAACCACTTTTCGCACTTGTGGTAGTGTTGAAAAACCACTTTTCGCACTTGTGTTAGTGTTGAAAAACCACTTTTCGCACTTGTGTTGGTGCAGGAAACCACTTTTGCACTTGTATTAGTGTGGAAAAAACACTTTTTGCACTTGTGATAGTGTTGAAAAACCACTTTTCGCACTTGTGTTAGTGTTGAAAAACCAGTTTTCGCACTTGTGTTTGTGCAGGAAAACACTTTTGCACTTGTATTAGTGTGGAAAAACCACTTTTCGCACTTGTGTTAGTGTTGAAAAACCACTTTTTGCACTTGTGTTAGTGTTGAAAAACCTCTTTTCGCACTTGTGTTGGTGCAGGAAACCACTTTTGCACTTGTATTCGTGTGGAAAAACACTTTTTGCACTTGTGATATTGTTGAAAAACCACTTTTCGCACTTGTGTTAGTGTAGAAAATCCACTTTTCCCACTTGTGTTGGTGCAGGAAACCACTTTTGCACTTGTATTAGTGTTGAAAAACCACTTTTTGCACTTGTGTTATTGTTGAAAAACCACTTATCGCACTTGTGTTAGTGTTGAAAAACCACTTTTCGCACTTGTGTTGGTGCAGGAAACCACTTTTGCACTTGTATTAGTGTGGAAAAAACACTTTTTGCACCTGTGATTGTGTTGAAAAACCACTTTTCGCACTTGTGTTAGTGTTGAAAAACCAGTTTTCGCACTTGTGTTTGTGCAGGAAAACACTTTTGCACTTGTATTAGTGTGGAAAAACCACTTTTCGCACTTGTGTTAGTGTTGACAAACCACTTTTCGCACTTGTGTTAGTGTTGAAAAACCACTTTTCGCACTTGTGTTAGTGTTGAAAAACCACTTTTCGCACTTGTGTTAGTGTTGAAAAACCACTTTTCGCACTTGTGTTGGTGCAGGAAACCACTTTTGCACTTGTATTAGTGTGGAAAAACCACTTTTCGCACTTGTGTTAGTGTTGAAAAACCACTTTTCGCACTTGTGTTAGTGTTGAAAAACCACTTTTCGCACTTGTGTTGGTGCAGGAAACCACTTTTGCACTTGTATTAGTGTGGAAAAACCACTTTTCGCACTTGTGTTAGTGTTGAAAAACCACTTTTCGCACTTGTGTTAGTGTTGAAAAACCACTTTTCGCACTTGTGTTGGTGCAGGAAACCACTTTTGCACTTGTATTAGTGTGGAAAAAACACTTTTTGCACTTGTGATAGTGTTGAAAAACCACTTTTCACACTTGTGTTAGTGTTGAAAAACCAGTTTTTGCACTTGTGTTTGTGCAGGAAAACACTTTTGCACTTGTATTAGTGTGGAAAAACCACTTTTCGCACTTGTGTTAGTGTTGAAAAACCACTTTTCGCACTTGTGTTAGTGTTGAAAAACCACTTTTCGCACTTGTGTTAGTGTTGAAAAACCACTTTTCGCACTTGTGTTAGTGTTGAAAAACCTCTTTTCGCACTTGTGTTGGTGCAGGAAACCACTTTTGCACTTGTATTAGTGTGGAAAAAACACTTTTTGCACTTGTGATATTGTTGAAAAACCACTTTTCGCACTTGTGTTAGTGTTGAAAACCCACTTTTCGCACTTGTGTTGGTGCAGGAAACCACGTTTGCACTTGTATTAGTGTGGAAAAAACACTTTTTGCACCTGTGAGAGTGTTGAAAAACCACTTTTCGCACTTGTGTTAGTGTTGAAAAACCAGTTTTCGCACTTGTGTTGGTGCAGGAAACCACTTTTGCACTTGTATTAGTGTGGAAAAAACACTTTTTGCACTTGTGATATTGTTGAAAAACCACTTTTCGCACTTGTGTTAGTGTTGAAAACCCACTTTTCGCACTTGTGTTGGTGCAGGAAACCACGTTTGCACTTGTATTAGTGTGGAAAAAACACTTTTTGCACCTGTGATATTGTTGAAAAACCACTTTTCGCACTTGTGTTAGTGTTGAAAAACCAGTTTTCGCACTTGTGTTAGTGTTGAAAAACTACTTTTCGCACTTGTGTTGGTGCAGGAAACCACTTTTGCACTTGTATTAGTGTGGAAAAACCACTTTTCGCACTTGTGTTAGTGTTGAAAAACCACTTTTCGCACTTGTGTTAGTGTTGAAAAACCACTTTTCGCACTTGTGTTAGTGTTGAAAAACCAGTTTTCGCACTTGTGTTTGTGCAGGAAAACACTTTTGCACTTGTATTAGTGTGGAAAAACCACTTTTCGCACTTGTGTTAGTGTTGAAAAACCACTTTTCGCACTTGTGTTAGTGTTGAAAAACCACTTTTCGCACTTGTGTTAGTGTTGAAAAACCACTTTTCGCACTTGTGTTAGTGTTGAAAAACCTCTTTTCACACTTGTGTTGGTGCAGGAAACCACTTTGCACTTGTATTAGTGTGGAAAAAACACTTTTTGCACCTGTGATATTGTTGAAAAACCACTTTTCGCACTTGTGTTAGTGTTGAAAACCCACTTTTCGCACTTGTGTTGGTGCAGGAAACCACGTTTGCACTTGTATTAGTGTGGAAAAAACACTTTTTGCACCTGTGATAGTGTTGAAAAACCACTTTTCGCACTTGTGTTAGTGTTGAAAAACCAGTTTTCGCACTTGTGTTGGTGCAGGAAACCACTTTTGCACTTGTATTAGTGTGGAAAAAACACTTTTTGCACTTGTGTTAGTGTTGAAAAACCACTTTTCGCACTTGTGTTAGTGTTGAAAAACCTCTTTTCGCACTTGTGTTGGTGCAGGAAACCACTTTTGCACTTGTATTAGTGTGGAAAAAACACTTTTTGCACTTGTGATATTGTTGAAAAACCACTTTTCGCACTTGTGTTAGTGTTGAAAAACCACTTTTTGCACTTGTGTTGGTGCAGGAAACCACTTTTGCACTTGTATTAGTGTGGAAAAAACACTTTTTGCACCTGTGATAGTGTTGAAAAACCACTTTTTGCACTTGTGTTAGTGTTGAAAAACCAGTTTTCGCACTTGTGTTGGTGCAGGAAACCACTTTTGCACTTGTATTAGTGTGGAAAAAACACTTTTTGCACTTGTGATAGTGTTGAAAAACCACTTTTCGCACTTGTGTTAGTGTTGAAAACCCACTTTTCGCACTTGTTTTGGTGCAGGAAACCACGTTTGCACTTGTATTAGTGTGGAAAAAACACTTTTTGCACTTGTGATAGTGTTGAAAAACCACTTTTCGCACTTGTGTTAGTGTTGAAAAACCACTTTTTGCACTTGTGTTAGTGTTGAAAAACCACTTTTCGCACTTGTGTTAGTGAAGGAAACCACTTTTTGCACTTGTGTTAGTGTTGAAAAACCAGTTTTCGCACTTGTGTTGGTGCAGGAAACCACTTTTGCACTTGTATTAGTGTGGAAAAAACACTTTTTGCACTTGTGATAGTGTTGAAAAACCACTTTTCGCACTTGTGTTAGTGTTGAAAATCCACTTTTTCAACTTGTGTTGGTGCAGGAAACCACTTTTGCATTTGTATTAGTGTGGAAAAAACACTTTTCGCACTTGTGTTAGTGTTGAAAAACCACTTTTCGCACTTGTGTTAGTGTTGAAAATCCACTTTTCCCACTTGTGTAGGTGCAGGAAACCACTTTTGCACTTGTATTAGTGTGGAAAAAACACTTTTTGCACTTGTGATAGTGTTGAAAAACCACTTTTCGCACTTGTGTTGGTGCAGGAAACCACTTTTGCACTTGTATTAGTGTGGAAAAACCACTTTTCGCACTTGTGTTAGTGTTGAAAAACCACTTTTCGCACTTGTGTTGGTGCAGGAAACCACTTTTGCACTTGTATTAGTGTGGAAAAAACACTTTTCGCACTTGTGATAGTGTTGAAAAACCACTTTTTGCACTTGTGTTAGTGTTGAAAAACCAGTTTTCGCACTTGTGTTGGTGCAGGAAACCATTTTTCCACTTGTATTAGTGTGGAAAAAACACTTTTTTCACTTGTGATAGTGTTGAAAAACCACTTTTCGCACTTGTGTTAGTGTTGAAAATCCACTTTTCCCACTTGTGTTGGTGCAGGAAACCACTTTTGCACTTGTATTAGTGTGGAAAAAACACTTTTTGCACTTGTGATAGTGTTGTAAAACCACTTTTCGCACTTGTGTTCGTGTTAAAAAACTAGTTTTCGCACTTGTGTTTGTGCAGGAAACCACTTTTGCACTTGTATTAGTGTGGAAAAACCACTTTTCGCACTTGTGTTAGTGTTGAAAAACCACTTTTCGCACTTGTGTTAGTGTTGAAAAACCACTTTTCGCACTTGTGTTAGTGTTGAAAAACCACTTTTCGCACTTGTTAGTGTTGAAAAACCACTTTTCGCACTTGTGTTAGTGTTGAAAATCCACTTTTCCCACTTGTGTTGGTGCAGGAAACCACTTTTGCACTTGTATTAGTGTGGAAAAAACACTTTTTGCACTTGTGATAGTGTTGAAAAACCACTTTTCGCACTTGTGTTTGTGCAGGAAACCACTTTTGCACTTGTATTAATGTGGCAAAAACCACTTTTCGCACTTGTGATAGTGTTGAAAAACCACTTTTCGCACTTGTGTTAGTGTTGAAAAACCACTTTTCGCACTTGTGTTAGTGTTGAAAAACCACTTTTCGCACTTGTGTTGGTACAGGAAACCACTTTTGCACTTGTATTAGTGTGGAAAAACCACTTTTCGCACTTGTGTTAGTGTTGAAAAACCACTTTTCGCACTTGTGTTGGTGTTGAAAAACCACTTTTCGCACTTGTGTTGGTGCAGGAAACCACTTTTGCACTTGTATTAGTGTGGAAAAAACACTTTTTGCACTTATGATAGTGTTGAAAAACCACTTTTCGCACTTGTGTTAGTGTTGAAAAACCACTTTTCGCACTTGTGTTGGTGCAGGAAACCACTTTTGCACTTGTATTAGTGTGGAAAAACCACTTTTCGCACTTGTGTTAGTGTTGAAAAACCACTTTTCACACTTGTGTTGGTGTTGAAAAACCACTTTTCGCACTTGTGTTAGTGTTGAAAAACCACTTTTCGCACTTGTGTTAGTGTTGAAAAACCACTTTTCGCACTTGTGTTGGTGAAGGAAACCACTTTTGCAATTGTATTAGTGTGGAAAAAACACTTTTTGCACTTGTGATAGTGTTGAAAAACCACTTTTCACACTTGTGTTAGTGTTGAAAAACCACTTTTCGCACTTTAGTTGGTGCAGGAAACCACTTTTGCACTTGTATTAGTGTGGAAAAAACACTTTTTGCACTTGTGATAGTGTTGAAAAACCACTTTTCGCACTTGTGTTAGTGTTGAAAAACCACTTTTCGCACTTGTGTTAGTATTGAAAAACCACTTTTCGCACTTGTGTTGGTGCAGGAAACCACTTTTGCACTTGTATTAGTGTGGAAAAACCACTTTTCGCACTTGTGTTAGTGTTGAAAAACCACTTTTCGCACTTGTGTTAGTGTTGAAAAACCACTTTTCGCACTTGTGTTGGTGCAGGAAACCACTTTTGCACTTGTATTAGTGTGGAAAAAACACTTTTTGCACTTGTGATAGTGTTGAAAAACCACTTTTCGCACTTGTGTTAGTGTTGAAAAACCAGTTTTCGCACTTGTGTTTGTGCAGGAAAACACTTTTGCACTTGTATTAGTGTGGAAAAACCACTTTTCGCACTTGTGTTTGTGTTGAAAAACCACTTTTCGCACTTGTGTTAGTGTTGAAAAACCACTTTTCGCACTTGTGTTAGTGTTGAAAAACCACTTTTCGCACTTGTGTTAGTGTTGAAAAACCTCTTTTCGCACTTGTGTTGGTGCAGGAAACCACTTTTGCACTTGTATTAGTGTTGAAAAACACTTTTTGCACTTGTGATATTGTTGAAAAACCACTTTTCGCACTTGTGTTAGTGTAGAAAATCCACTTTTCCCACTTGTGTTGGTGCAGGAAACCACTTTTGCACTTGTATTAGTGTTGAAAAACCACTTTTCGCACTTGTGTTAGTCTTGAAAAACCACTTTTTGCACTTGTGTTAGTGTTGAAAAACCACTTTTCGCACTTGTGTTGGTGCAGGAAACCACTTTTGCACTTGTATTAGTGTGGAAAAACCACTTTTCGCACTTGTGTTATTGTTGAAAAACCACTTTTCGCACTTGTGTTGGTGCAGGAAACCACTTTTGCACTTGTATTAGTGTGGAAAAAACACTTTTTGCACTTGTGATAGTGTTGAAAAACCACTTTTCGCACTTGTATTAGTGTTGAAAAACCAGTTTTCGCACTTGTGTTTGTGCAGGAAAACACTTTTGCACTTGTATTAGTGTGGAAAAACCACTTTTCGCACTTGTGTTGGTGCAGGAAACCACGTTTGCACTTGTATTAGTGTGGAAAAAACACTTTTTGCACCTGTGATAGTGTTGAAAAACCACTTTTCGCACTTGTGTTAGTGTTGAAAAACCAGTTTTCGCACTTGTGTTAGTGTTGAAAAACTACTTTTCGCACTTGTGTTGGTGCAGGAAACCACTTTTGCACTTGTATTAGTGTGGAAAAACCACTTTTCGCACTTGTGTTAGTGTTGAAAAACCACTTTTCGCACTTGTGTTAGTGTTGAAAAACCACTTTTCGCACTTGTGTTAGTGTTGAAAAACCAGTTTTCGCACTTGTGTTTGTGCAGGAAAACACTTTTGCACTTGTATTAGTGTGGAAAAACCACTTTTCGCACTTGTGTTAGTGTTGAAAAACCACTTTTCGCACTTGTGTTAGTGTTGAAAAACCACTTTTCGCACTTGTGTTAGTGTTGAAAAACCACTTTTCGCACTTGTGTTAGTGTTGAAAAACCACTTTTCGCACTTGTGTTAGTGTTGAAAAACCTCTTTTCACACTTGTGTTGGTGCAGGAAACCACTTTGCACTTGTATTAGTGTGGAAAAAACACTTTTTGCACCTGTGATATTGTTGAAAAACCACTTTTCGCACTTGTGTTAGTGTTGAAAACCCACTTTTCGCACTTGTGTTGGTGCAGGAAACCACGTTTGCACTTGTATTAGTGTGGAAAAAACACTTTTTGCACCTGTGATAGTGTTGAAAAACCACTTTTCGCACTTGTGTTAGTGTTGAAAAACCAGTTTTCGCACTTGTGTTGGTGCAGGAAACCACTTTTGCACTTGTATTAGTGTGGAAAAAACACTTTTTGCACTTGTGTTAGTGTTGAAAAACCACTTTTCGCACTTTTGTTAGTGTTGAAAAACCTCTTTTCGCACTTGTGTTGGTGCAGGAAACCACTTTTGCACTTGTATTAGTGTGGAAAAAACACTTTTTGCACTTGTGATATTGTTGAAAAACCACTTTTCGCACTTGTGTTAGTGTTGAAAACCACTTTTTGCACTTGTGTTGGTGCAGGAAACCACTTTTGCACTTGTATTAGTGTGGAAAAAACACTTTTTGCACCTGTGATAGTGTTGAAAAACCACTTTTTGCACTTGTGTTAGTGTTGAAAAACCAGTTTTCGCACTTGTGTTGGTGCAGGAAACCACTTTTGCACTTGTATTAGTGTGGAAAAAACACTTTTTGCACTTGTGATAGTGTTGAAAAACCACTTTTCGCACTTGTGTTAGTGTTGAAAACCCACTTTTCGCACTTGTGTTGGTGCAGGAAACCACGTTTGCACTTGTATTAGTGTGGAAAAAACACTTTTTGCACTTGTGATAGTGTTGAAAAACCACTTTTCGCACTTGTGTTAGTGTTGAAAAACCACTTTTCGCACTTGTGTTAGTGTTGAAAAACCACTTTTCGCACTTGTGTTAGTGAAGGAAACCACTTTTTGCACTTGTGTTAGTGTTGAAAAACCAGTTTTCGCACTTGTGTTGGTGCAGGAAACCACTTTTGCACTTGTATTAGTGTGGAAAAAACACTTTTTGCACTTGTGATAGTGTTGAAAAACCACTTTTCGCACTTGTGTTAGTGTTGAAAATCCACTTTTTCAACTTGTGTTGGTGCAGGAAACCACTTTTGCATTTGTATTAGTGTGGAAAAAACACTTTTCGCACTTGTGTTAGTGTTGAAAAACCACTTTTCGCACTTGTGTTAGTGTTGAAAAACCACTTTTCGCACTTGTGTTCGTGTTGAAAAACCACTTTTCGCACTTGTGTTGGTGCAGTAAACCACTTTTGCACTTGTATTAGTGTGGAAAAAACACTTTTTGCACTTGTGATAGTGTTGAAAAACCACTTTTCACACTTGTGTTAGTGTTGAAAAACCACTTTTCGCACCTGTGTTGGTGCAGGAAACCACTTTTGCACTTGTATTAGTGTGGAAAAAACATTTTTGCACTTGTGATGGTGTTGAAAAACCACTTTTCGCACTTGTGTTAGTGTTGAAAATCCACTTTTCCCACTTGTGTAGGTGCAGGAAACCACTTTTGCACTTGTATTAGTGTGGAAAAAACACTTTTTGCACTTGTGATAGTGTTGAAAAACCACTTTTCGCACTTGTGTTGGTGCAGGAAACCACTTTTGCACTTGTATTAGTGTGGAAAAACCACTTTTCGCACTTGTGTTAGTGTTGAAAAACCACTTTTCGCACTTGTGTTGGTGCAGGAAACCACTTTTGCACTTGCATTAGTGTGGAAAAAACACTTTTCGCACTTGTGATAGTGTTGAAAAACCACTTTTTGCACTTGTGTTAGTGTTGAAAAACCAGTTTTCGCACTTGTGTTGGTGCAGGAAACCACTTTTCCACTTGTATTAGTGTGGAAAAAACACTTTTTTCACTTGTGATAGTGTTGAAAAACCACTTTTCGCACTTGTGTTAGTGTTGAAAATCCACTTTTCCCACTTGTGTTGGTGCAGGAAACCACTTTTGCACTTGTATTAGTGTGGAAAAAACACTTTTTGCACTTGTGATAGTGTTGTAAAACCACTTTTCGCACTTGTGTTCGTGTTAAAAAACTAGTTTTCGCACTTGTGTTTGTGCAGGAAACCACTTTTGCACTTGTATTAGTGTGGAAAAACCACTTTTCGCACTTGTGTTAGTGTTGAAAAACCACTTTTCGCACTTGTGTTAGTGTTGAAAAACCACTTTTCGCACTTGTGTTAGTGTTGAAAAACCACTTTTCGCACTTGTGTTAGTGTTGAAAAACCACTTTTCGCACTTGTGTTAGTGTTGAAAAACCACTTTTCGCACTTGTTAGTGTTGAAAAACAACTTTTCGCACTTGTGTTAGTGTTGAAAATCCACTTTTCCCACTTGTGTTGGTGCAGGAAACCACTTTTGCACTTGTATTAGTGTGGAAAAAACACTTTTTGCACTTGTGATAGTGTTGAAAAACCACTTTTCGCACTTGTGTTAGTGTTGAAAAACCACTTTTCGCACTTGTGTTTGTGCAGGAAACCACTTTTGCACTTGTATTAGTGTGGCAAAAACCACTTTTCGCACTTGTGATAGTGTTGAAAAACCACTTTTCGCACTTGTGTTAGTGTTGAAAAACCACTTTTCGCACTTGTGTTAGTGTTGAAAAACCACTTTTCGCACTTGTGTTGGTACAGGAAACCACTTTTGCACTTGTATTAGTGTGGAAAAACCACTTTTCGCACTTGTGTTAGTGTTGAAAAACCACTTTTCGCACTTGTGTTGGTGTTGAAAAACCACTTTTCGCACTTGTGTTGGTGCAGGAAACCACTTTTGCACTTGTATTAGTGTGGAAAAAACACTTTTTGCACTTATGATAGTGTTGAAAAACCACTTTTCGCACTTGTGTTAGTGTTGAAAAACCACTTTTCGCACTTGTGTTAGTGTTGAAAAACCACTTTTCGCACTTGTGTTAGTGAAGGAAACCACTTTTTGCACTTGTGTTAGTGTTGAAAAACCAGTTTTCGCACTTGTGTTGGTGCAGGAAACCACTTTTGCACTTGTATTAGTGTGGAAAAAACACTTTTTGCACTTGTGATAGTGTTGAAAAACCACTTTTCGCACTTGTGTTAGTGTTGAAAATCCACTTTTTCAACTTGTGTTGGTGCAGGAAACCACTTTTGCATTTGTATTAGTGTGGAAAAAACACTTTTCGCACTTGTGTTAGTGTTGAAAAACCACTTTTCGCACTTGTGTTAGTGTTGAAAAACCACTTTTCGCACTTGTGTTCGTGTTGAAAAACCACTTTTCGCACTTGTGTTGGTGCAGTAAACCACTTTTGCACTTGTATTAGTGTGGAAAAAACACTTTTTGCACTTGTGATAGTGTTGAAAAACCACTTTTCACACTTGTGTTAGTGTTGAAAAACCACTTTTCGCACCTGTGTTGGTGCAGGAAACCACTTTTGCACTTGTATTAGTGTGGAAAAAACACTTTTTGCACTTGTGATGGTGTTGAAAAACCACTTTTCGCACTTGTGTTAGTGTTGAAAATCCACTTTTCCCACTTGTGTAGGTGCAGGAAACCACTTTTGCACTTGTATTAGTGTGGAAAAAACACTTTTTGCACTTGTGATAGTGTTGAAAAACCACTTTTCGCACTTGTGTTGGTGCAGGAAACCACTTTTGCACTTGTATTAGTGTGGAAAAACCACTTTTCGCACTTGTGTTAGTGTTGAAAAACCACTTTTCGCACTTGTGTTGGTGCAGGAAACCACTTTTGCACTTGTATTAGTGTGGAAAAAACACTTTTCGCACTTGTGATAGTGTTGAAAAACCACTTTTTGCACTTGTGTTAGTGTTGAAAAACCAGTTTTCGCACTTGTGTTGGTGCAGGAAACCACTTTTCCACTTGTATTAGTGTGGAAAAAACACTTTTTTCACTTGTGATAGTGTTGAAAAACCACTTTTCGCACTTGTGTTAGTGTTGAAAATCCACTTTTCCCACTTGTGTTGGTGCAGGAAACCACTTTTGCACTTGTATTAGGGTGGAAAAAACACTTTTTGCACTTGTGATAGTGTTGTAAAACCACTTTTCGCACTTGTGTTCGTGTTAAAAAACTAGTTTTCGCACTTGTGTTTGTGCAGGAAACCACTTTTGCACTTGTATTAGTGTGGAAAAACCACTTTTCGCACTTGTGTTAGTGTTGAAAAACCACTTTTCGCACTTGTGTTAGTGTTGAAAAACCACTTTTCGCACTTGTGTTAGTGTTGAAAAACCACTTTTCGCACTTGTGTTAGTGTTGAAAAACCACTTTTCGCACTTGTGTTAGTGTTGAAAAACCACTTTTCGCACTTGTGTTAGTGTTGAAAAACCACTTTTCGCACTTGTTAGTGTTGAAAAACCACTTTTCGCACTTGTGTTAGTGTTGAAAATCCACTTTTCCCACTTGTGTTGGTGCAGGAAACCACTTTTGCACTTGTATTAGTGTGGAAAAAACACTTTTTGCACTTGTGATAGTGTTGAAAAACCACTTTTCGCACTTGTGTTAGTGTTGAAAAACCACTTTTCGCACTTGTGTTTGTGCAGGAAACCACTTTTGCACTTGTATTAGTGTGGCAAAAACCACTTTTCGCACTTGTGATAGTGTTGAAAAACCACTTTTCGCACTTGTGTTAGTGTTGAAAAACCACTTTTCGCACTTGTGTTAGTGTTGAAAAACCACTTTTCGCACTTGTGTTGGTACAGGAAACCACTTTTGCACTTGTATTAGTGTGGAAAAACCACTTTTCGCACTTGTGTTAGTGTTGAAAAACCACTTTTCGCACTTGTGTTGGTGTTGAAAAACCACTTTTCGCACTTGTGTTGGTGCAGGAAACCACTTTTGCACTTGTATTAGTGTGGAAAAAACACTTTTTGCACTTATGATAGTGTTGAAAAACCACTTTTCGCACTTGTGTTAGTGTTGAAAAACCACTTTTCGCACTTGTGTTGGTGCAGGAAACCACTTTTGCACTTGTATTAGTGTGGAAAAAAACCACTTTTCGCACTTGTGTTAGTGTTGAAAAACCACTTTTCACACTTGTGTTGGTGTTGAAAAACCACTTTTCGCACTTGTGTTAGTGTTGAAAAACCACTTTTCGCACTTGTGTTAGTGTTGAAAAACCACTTTTCGCACTTGTGTTGGTGAAGGAAACCACTTTTGCAATTGTATTAGTGTGGAAAAAACACTTTTTGCACTTGTGATAGTGTTGAAAAACCACTTTTCACACTTGTGTTAGTGTTGAAAAACCACTTTTCGCACTTTAGTTGGTGCAGGAAACCACTTTTGCACTTGTATTAGTGTGGAAAAAACACTTTTTGCACTTGTGATAGTGTTGAAAAACCACTTTTCGCACTTGTGTTAGTGTTGAAAAACCACTTTTCGCACTTGTGTTAGTATTGAAAAACCACTTTTCGCACTTGTGTTGGTGCAGGAAACCACTTTTGCACTTGTATTAGTGTGGAAAAACCACTTTTCGCACTTGTGTTAGTGTTGAAAAACCAGTTTTCGCACTTGTGTTGGTGCAGGAAACCACTTTTCCACTTGTATTAGTGTGGAAAAAACACTTTTTTCACTTGTGATAGTGTTGAAAAACCACTTTTCGCACTTGTGTTAGTGTTGAAAATCCACTTTTCCCACTTGTGTTGGTGCAGGAAACCACTTTTGCACTTGTATTAGTGTGGAAAAAACACTTTTTGCACTTGTGATAGTGTTGTAAAACCACTTTTCGCACTTGTGTTCGTGTTAAAAAACTAGTTTTCGCACTTGTGTTTGTGCAGGAAACCACTTTTGCACTTGTATTAGTGTGGAAAAACCACTTTTCGCACTTGTGTTAGTGTTGAAAAACCACTTTTCGCACTTGTGTTAGTGTTGAAAAACCACTTTTCGCACTTGTGTTAGTGTTGAAAAACCACTTTTCGCACTTGTGTTAGTGTTGAAAAACCACTTTTCGCACTTGTGTTAGTGTTGAAAAACCACTTTTCGCACTTGTTAGTGTTGAAAAACCACTTTTCGCACTTGTGTTAGTGTTGAAAATCCACTTTTCCCACTTGTGTTGGTGCAGGAAACCACTTTTGCACTTGTATTAGTGTGGAAAAAACACTTTTTGCACTTGTGATAGTGTTGAAAAACCACTTTTCGCACTTGTGTTAGTGTTGAAAAACCACTTTTCGCACTTGTGTTTGTGCAGGAAACCACTTTTGCACTTGTATTAGTGTGGCAAAAACCACTTTTCGCACTTGTGATAGTGTTGAAAAACCACTTTTCGCACTTGTGTTAGTGTTGAAAAACCACTTTTCGCACTTGTGTTAGTGTTGAAAAACCACTTTTCGAACTTGTGTTGGTACAGGAAACCACTTTTGCACTTGTATTAGTGTGGAAAAACCACTTTTCGCACTTGTGTTAGTGTTGAAAAACCACTTTTCGCACTTGTGTTGGTGTTGAAAAACCACTTTTCGCACTTGTGTTGGTGCAGGAAACCACTTTTGCACTTGTATTAGTGTGGAAAAAACACTTTTTGCACTTATGATAGTGTTGAAAAACCACTTTTCGCACTTGTGTTAGTGTTGAAAAACCACTTTTCGCACTTGTGTTGGTGCAGGAAACCACTTTTGCACTTGTATTAGTGTGGAAAAACCACTTTTCGCACTTGTGTTAGTGTTGAAAAACCACTTTTCACACTTGTGTTGGTGTTGAAAAACCACTTTTCGCACTTGTGTTAGTGTTGAAAAACCACTTTTCGCACTTGTGTTAGTGTTGAAAAACCACTTTTCGCACTTGTGTTGGTGAAGGAAACCACTTTTGCAATTGTATTAGTGTGGAAAAAACACTTTTTGCACTTGTGATAGTGTTGAAAAACCACTTTTCACACTTGTGTTAGTGTTGAAAAACCACTTTTCGCACTTTAGTTGGTGCAGGAAACCACTTTTGCACTTGTATTAGTGTGGAAAAAACACTTTTTGCACTTGTGATAGTGTTGAAAAACCACTTTTCGCACTTGTGTTAGTGTTGAAAAACCACTTTTCGCACTTGTGTTAGTATTGAAAAACCACTTTTCGCACTTGTGTTGGTGCAGGAAACCACTTTTGCACTTGTATTAGTGTGGAAAAACCACTTTTCGCACTTGTGTTAGTGTTGAAAAACCACTTTTCGCACTTGTGTTAGTGTTGAAAAACCACTTTTCGCACTTGTGTTGGTGCAGGAAACCACTTTTGCACTTGTATTAGTGTGGAAAAAACACTTTTTGCACTTGTGATAGTGTTGAAAAACCACTTTTCGCACTTGTGTTAGTGTTGAAAAACCAGTTTTCGCACTTGTGTTTGTGCAGGAAAACACTTTTGCACTTGTATTAGTGTGGAAAAACCACTTTTCGCACTTGTGTTTGTGTTGAAAAACCACTTTTCGCACTTGTGTTAGTGTTGAAAAACCACTTTTCGCACTTGTGTTTGTGCAGGAAACCACTTTTGCACTTGTATTAGTGTGGCAAAAACCACTTTTCGCACTTGTGATAGTGTTGAAAAACCACTTTTCGCACTTGTGTTAGTGTTGAAAAACCACTTTTCGCACTTGTGTTAGTGTTGAAAAACCACTTTTCGCACTTGTGTTGGTACAGGAAACCACTTTTGCACTTGTATTAGTGTGGAAAAACCACTTTTCGCACTTGTGTTAGTGTTGAAAAACCACTTTTCGCACTTGTGTTGGTGTTGAAAAACCACTTTTCGCACTTGTGTTGGTGCAGGAAACCACTTTTGCACTTGTATTAGTGTGGAAAAACCACTTTTTGCACTTATGATAGTGTTGAAAAACCACTTTTCGCACTTGTGTTAGTGTTGAAAAACCACTTTTCGCACTTGTGTTGGTGCAGGAAACCACTTTTGCACTTGTATTAGTGTGGAAAAACCACTTTTCGCACTTGTGTTAGTGTTGAAAAACCACTTTTCACACTTGTGTTGGTGTTGAAAAACCACTTTTCGCACTTGTGTTAGTGTTGAAAAACCACTTTTCGCACTTGTGTTAGTGTTGAAAAACCACTTTTCGCACTTGTGTTGGTGAAGGAAACCACTTTTGCAATTGTATTAGTGTGGAAAAAACACTTTTTGCACTTGTGATAGTGTTGAAAAACCACTTTTCACACTTGTGTTAGTGTTGAAAAACCACTTTTCGCACTTTAGTTGGTGCAGGAAACCACTTTTGCACTTGTATTAGTGTGGAAAAAACACTTTTTGCACTTGTGATAGTGTTGAAAAACCACTTTTCGCACTTGTGTTAGTGTTGAAAAACCACTTTTCGCACTTGTGTTAGTATTGAAAAACCACTTTTCGCACTTGTGTTGGTGCAGGAAACCACTTTTGCACTTGTATTAGTGTGGAAAAACCACTTTTCGCACTTGTGTTAGTGTTGAAAAACCACTTTTCGCACTTGTGTTAGTGTTGAAAAACCACTTTTCGCACTTGTGTTGGTGCAGGAAACCACTTTTGCACTTGTATTAGTGTGGAAAAAACACTTTTTGCACTTGTGATAGTGTTGAAAAACCACTTTTCGCACTTGTGTTAGTGTTGAAAAACCAGTTTTCGCACTTGTGTTTGTGCAGGAAAACACTTTTGCACTTGTATTAGTGTGGAAAAACCACTTTTCGCACTTGTGTTTGTGTTGAAAAACCACTTTTCGCACTTGTGTTAGTGTTGAAAAACCACTTTTCGCACTTGTGTTAGTGTTGAAAAACCACTTTTCGCACTTGTGTTAGTGTTGAAAAACCTCTTTTCGCACTTGTGTTGGTGCAGGAAACCACTTTTGCACTTGTATTAGTGTTGAAAAACACTTTTTGCACTTGTGATATTGTTGAAAAACCACTTTTCGCACTTGTGTTAGTGTAGAAAATCCACTTTTCACCACTTGTGTTGGTGCAGGAAACCACTTTTGCACTTGTATTAGTGTTGAAAAACCACTTTTCGCACTTGTGTTAGTCTTGAAAAACCACTTTTTGCACTTGTGTTAGTGTTGAAAAACCACTTTTCGCACTTGTGTTGGTGCAGGAAACCACTTTTGCACTTGTATTAGTGTGGAAAAACCACTTTTCGCACTTGTGTTATTGTTGAAAAACCACTTTTCGCACTTGTGTTGGTGCAGGAAACCACTTTTGCACTTGTATTAGTGTGGAAAAAACACTTTTTGCACTTGTGATAGTGTTGAAAAACCACTTTTCGCACTTGTATTAGTGTTGAAAAACCAGTTTTCGCACTTGTGTTTGTGCAGGAAAACACTTTTGCACTTGTATTAGTGTGGAAAAACCACTTTTCGCACTTGTGTTGGTGCAGGAAACCACGTTTGCACTTGTATTAGTGTGGAAAAAACACTTTTTGCACCTGTGATAGTGTTGAAAAACCACTTTTCGCACTTGTGTTAGTGTTGAAAAACCAGTTTTCGCACTTGTGTTGGTGCAGGAAACCACTTTTGCACTTGTATTAGTGTGGAAAAAACACTTTTTGCACTTGTGATAGTTTTGAAAAACCACTTTTCGCACTTGTGTTAGTGTAGAAAATCCACTTTTCCCACTTGTGTTGGTGCAGGAAACCACTTTTGCACTTGCATTAGTGTGGAAAAAACACTTTTTGCACTTGTAGTAGTGTTGAAAAACCACTATCGCACTTGTGTTAGTGTTGAAAAACCAGTTTTCGCACTTGTATTGGTGCAGGAAACCACTTTTGCACTTGTATTAGTGTGGAAAAAACACTTTTTGCACCCGTGATAGTGTTGAAAAACCACTTTTCGCACTTGTGTTAGTGTTGAAAAACCAGTTTTCGCACTTGTGTTGGTGCAGGAAACCACTTTTGCACTTGTATTAGTGTGGAAAAAACACTTTTTGCACTTGTGATAGTTTTGAAAAACCACTTTTCGCACTTGTGTTAGTGTAGAAAATCCACTTTTCCCACTTGTGTTGGTGCAGGAAACCACTTTTGCACTTGTATTAGTGTGGAAAAAACACTTTTTGCACTTGTAGTAGTGTTGAAAAACCACTTTTCGCACTTGTGTTAGTGTTGAAAAACCACTTTTCGCACTTGTGTTAGTGTTGAAAAACCACTTTTCGCACTTGTGTTGGTGCAGGAAACCACTTTTGCACTTGTATTAGTGTGGAAAAACCACTTTTCGCACTTGTGTTAGTGTTGAAAAACCACTTTTCGCACTTGTGTTAGTGTTGAAAAACCAGTTTTCGCACTTGTGTTGGTGCAGGAAACCACTTTTGCACTTGTATTAGTGTGGAAAAAACACTTTTTGCACTTGTGATAGTGTTGAAAAACCACTTTTCGCACTTGTGTTAGTGTTGAAAAACCAGTTTTCGCACTTGTGTTTGTGCAGGAAAACACTTTTGCACTTGTATTAGTGTGGAAAAACCACTTTTCGCACTTGTGTTAGTGTTGAAAAACCACTTTTCGCACTTGTGTTAGTGTTGAAAAACCACTTTTCGCACTTGTGTTAGTGTTGAAAAACCAGTTTTCGCACTTGTGTTGGTGCAGGAAACCACTTTTGCACTTGTATTAGTGTGGAAAAAACACTTTTTGCACTTGTGATAGTTTTGAAAAACCACTTTTCGCACTTGTGTTAGTGTAGAAAATCCACTTTTCCCACTTGTGTTGGTGCAGGAAACCACTTTTGCACGTGTATTAGTGTGGAAAAACACTTTTTGCACTTGTATTAGTGTTGAAAAACCACTTTTCGCACTTGTGTTAGTGTTGAAAAACCACTTTTCGCACTTGTGTTAGTGTTGAAAAACCACTTTTCGCACTTGTGTTGGTGCAGGAAACCACTTTTGCACTTGTATTAGTGTGGAAAAACCACTTTTCGCACTTGTGTTAGTGTTGAAAAACCACTTTTCGCACTTGTGTTAGTGTTGAAAAACCACTTTTCGCACTTGTGTTGGTGCAGGAAACCACTTTTGCACTTGTATTAGTGTGGAAAAACCACTTTTCGCACTTGTGTTAGTGTTGAAAAACCACTTTTCGCACTTGTGTTAGTGTTGAAAAACCACTTTTCGCACTTGTGTTTGTGCAGGAAAACACTTTTGCACTTGTATTAGTGTGGAAAAACCACTTTTCGCACTTGTGTTAGTGTTGACAAACCACTTTTCGCACTTGTGTTAGTGTTGAAAAACCACTTTTCGCACTTGTGTTAGTGTTGAAAAACCACTTTTCGCACTTGTGTTAGTGTTGAAAAACCACTTTTCGCACTTGTGTTGGTGCAGGAAACCACTTTTGCACTTGTATTAGTGTGGAAAAACCACTTTTCGCACTTGTGTTAGTGTTGAAAAACCACTTTTCGCACTTGTGTTAGTGTTGAAAAACCACTTTTCGCACTTGTGTTGGTGCAGGAAACCACTTTTGCACTTGTATTAGTGTGGAAAAACCACTTTTCGCACTTGTGTTAGTGTTGAAAAACCACTTTTCGCACTTGTGTTAGTGTTGAAAAACCACTTTTCGCACTTGTGTTGGTGCAGGAAACCACTTTTGCACTTGTATTAGTGTGGAAAAAACACTTTTTGCACTTGTGATAGTGTTGAAAAACCACTTTTCGCACTTGTGTTAGTGTTGAAAAACCACTTTTCGCACTTGTGTTAGTGTTGAAAAACCTCTTTTCGCACTTGTGTTGGTGCAGGAAACCACTTTTGCACTTGTATTAGTGTGGAAAAAACACTTTTTGCACTTGTGATATTGTTGAAAAACCACTTTTCGCACTTGTGTTAGTGTTGAAAACCCACTTTTCGCACTTGTGTTGGTGCAGGAAACCACGTTTGCACTTGTATTAGTGTGGAAAAAACACTTTTTGCACCTGTGAGAGTGTTGAAAAACCACTTTTCGCACTTGTGTTAGTGTTGAAAAACCAGTTTTCGCACTTGTGTTGGTGCAGGAAACCACTTTTGCACTTGTATTAGTGTGGAAAAAACACTTTTTGCACTTGTGATATTGTTGAAAAACCACTTTTCGCACTTGTGTTAGTGTTGAAAACCCACTTTTCGCACTTGTGTTGGTGCAGGAAACCACGTTTGCACTTGTATTAGTGTGGAAAAAACACTTTTTGCACCTGTGATAGTGTTGAAAAACCACTTTTCGCACTTGTGTTAGTGTTGAAAAACCAGTTTTCGCACTTGTGTTGGTGCAGGAAACCACTTTTGCAATTGTATTAGTGTGGAAAAAACACTTTTTGCACTTGTGATAGTTTTGAAAAACCACTTTTCGCACTTGTGTTAGTGTAGAAAATCCACTTTTCCCACTTGTGTTGGTGCAGGAAACCACTTTTGCACTTGTATTAGTGTAGAAAAAACACTTTTTGCACTTGTATTAGTGTTGAAAAACCACTTTTCGCACTTGTGTTAGTGTTGAAAAACCACTTTTCGCACTTGTGTTAGTGTTGAAAAACCACTTTTCGCACTTGTGTTAGTGTTGAAAAACCAGTTTTCGCACTTGTGTTTGTGCAGGAAAACACTTTCGCACTTGTATTAGTGTGGAAAAACCACTTTTCGCACTTGTGTTAGTGTTGAAAAACCACTTTTCGCACTTGTGTTAGTGTTGAAAAACCACTTTTCGCACTTGTGTTAGTGTTGAAAAACCACTTTTCGCACTTGTGTTAGTGTTGAAAAACCTCTTTTCACACTTGTGTTGGTGCAGGAAACCACTTTGCACTTGTATTAGTGTGGAAAAAACACTTTTTGCACCTGTGATATTGTTGAAAAACCACTTTTCGCACTTGTGTTAGTGTTGAAAACCCACTTTTCGCACTTGTGTTGGTGCAGGAAACCACGTTTGCACTTGTATTAGTGTGGAAAAAACACTTTTTGCACCTGTGATAGTGTTGAAAAACCACTTTTCGCACTTGTGTTAGTGTTGAAAAACCAGTTTTCGCACTTGTGTTGGTGCAGGAAACCACTTTTGCACTTGTATTAGTGTGGAAAAAACACTTTTTGCACTTGTGTTAGTGTTGAAAAACCACTTTTCGCACTTGTGTTAGTGTTGAAAAACCTCTTTTTGCACTTGTGTTGGTGCAGGAAACCACTTTTGCACTTGTATTAGTGTGGCAAAAACACTTTTTGCACTTGTGATAGTGTTGAAAAACCACTTTTCGCACTTGTGTTAGTGTTGAAAAACCACTTTTCGCACTTGTGTTAGTGTTGAAAAACCACTTTTCGCACTTGTGTTAGTGAAGGAAACCACTTTTTGCACTTGTGTTAGTGTTGAAAAACCAGTTTTCGCACTTGTGTTGGTGCAGGAAACCACTTTTGCACTTGTATTAGTGTGGAAAAAACACTTTTTGCACTTGTGATAGTGTTGAAAAACCACTTTTCGCACTTGTGTTAGTGTTGAAAATCCACTTTTTCAACTTGTGTTGGTGCAGGAAACCACTTTTGCATTTGTATTAGTGTGGAAAAAACACTTTTCGCACTTGTGTTAGTGTTGAAAAACCACTTTTCGCACTTGTGTTAGTGTTGAAAAACCACTTTTCGCACTTGTGTTCGTGTTGAAAAACCACTTTTCGCACTTGTGTGGGTGCAGTAAACCACTTTTGCACTTGTATTAGTGTGGAAAAAACACTTTTTGCACTTGTGATAGTGTTGAAAAACCACTTTTCACACTTGTGTTAGTGTTGAAAAACCACTTTTCGCACCTGTGTTGGTGCAGGAAACCACTTTTGCACTTGTATTAGTGTGGAAAAAACACTTTTTGCACTTGTGATGGTGTTGAAAAACCACTTTTCGCACTTGTGTTAGTGTTGAAAATCCACTTTTCCCACTTGTGTAGGTGCAGGAAACCACTTTTGCACTTGTATTAGTGTGGAAAAAACACTTTTTGCACTTGTGATAGTGTTTAAAAACCACTTTTCGCACTTGTGTTGGTGCAGGAAACCACTTTTGCACTTGTATTAGTGTGGAAAAACCACTTTTCGCACTTGTGTTAGTGTTGAAAAACCACTTTTCGCACTTGTGTTGGTGCAGGAAACCACTTTTGCACTTGTATTAGTGTGGAAAAAACACTTTTCGCACTTGTGATAGTGTTGAAAAACCACTTTTCGCACTTGTGTTAGTGTTGAAAAACCAGTTTTCGCACTTGTGTTGGTGCAGGAAACCACTTTTCCACTTGTATTAGTGTGGAAAAAACACTTTTTTCACTTGTGATAGTGTTGAAAAACCACTTTTCGCACTTGTGTTAGTGTTGAAAATCCACTTTTCCCACTTGTGTTGGTGCAGGAAACCACTTTTGCACTTGTATTAGTGTGGAAAAAACACTTTTTGCACTTGTGATAGTGTTGTAAAACCACTTTTCGCACTTGTGTTCGTGTTAAAAAAACTAGTTTTCGCCCTTGTGTTTGTGCAGGAAACCACTTTTGCACTTGTATTAGTGTGGAAAAACCACTTTTCGCACTTGTGTTAGTGTTGAAAAACCACTTTTCGCACTTGTGTTAGTGTTGAAAAACCACTTTTCGCACTTGTGTTAGTGTTGAAAAACCACTTTTCGCACTTGTGTTAGTGTTGAAAAACCACTTTTTCGCACTTGTTAGTGTTGAAAAACCACTTTTCGCACTTGTGTTAGTGTTGAAAATCCACTTTTCCCACTTGTGTTGGTGCAGGAAACCACTTTTGCACTTGTATTAGTGTGGAAAAAACACTTTTTGCACTTGTGATAGTGTTGAAAAACCACTTTTCGCACTTGTGTTAGTGTTGAAAAACCACTTTTCGCACTTGTGTTTGTGCAGGAAACCACTTTTGCACTTGTATTAGTGTGGCAAAAACCACTTTTCGCACTTGTGATAGTGTTGAAAAACCACTTTTCGCACTTGTGTTAGTGTTGAAAAACCACTTTTCGCACTTGTGTTAGTGTTGAAAAACCACTTTTCGCACTTGTGTTGGTACAGGAAACCACTTTTGCACTTGTATTAGTGTGGAAAAACCACTTTTCGCACTTGTGTTAGTGTTGAAAAACCACTTTTCGCACTTGTGTTGGTGTTGAAAAACCACTTTTCGCACTTGTGTTGGTGCAGGAAACCACTTTTGCACTTGTATTAGTGTGGAAAAAACACTTTTTGCACTTATGATAGTGTTGAAAAACCACTTTTCGCACTTGTGTTAGTGTTGAAAAACCACTTTTCGCACTTGTGTTGGTGCAGGAAACCACTTTTGCACTTGTATTAGTGTGGAAAAACCACTTTTCGCACTTGTGTTAGTGTTGAAAAACCACTTTTCACACTTGTGTTGGTGTTGAAAAACCACTTTTCGCACTTGTGTTAGTGTTGAAAAACCACTTTTCGCACTTGTGTTAGTGTTGAAAAACCACTTTTCGCACTTGTGTTGGTGAAGGAAACCACTTTTGCAATTGTATTAGTGTGGAAAAAACACTTTTTGCACTTGTGATAGTGTTGAAAAACCACTTTTCACACTTGTGTTAGTGTTGAAAAACCACTTTTCGCACTTTAGTTGGTGCAGGAAACCACTTTTGCACTTGTATTAGTGTGGAAAAAACACTTTTTGCACTTGTGATAGTGTTGAAAAACCACTTTTCGCACTTGTGTTAGTGTTGAAAAACCACTTTTCGCACTTGTGTTAGTATTGAAAAACCACTTTTCGAACTTGTGTTGGTGCAGGAAACCACTTTTGCACTTGTATTAGTGTGGAAAAACCACTTTTCGCACTTGTGTTAGTGTTGAAAAACCACTTTTCGCACTTGTGTTAGTGTTGAAAAACCACTTTTCGCACTTGTGTTGGTGCAGGAAACCACTTTTGCACTTGTATTAGTGTGGAAAAAACACTTTTTGCACTTGTGATAGTGTTGAAAAACCACTTTTCGCACTTGTGTTAGTGTTGAAAAACCAGTTTTCGCACTTGTGTTTGTGCAGGAAAACACTTTTGCACTTGTATTAGTGTGGAAAAACCACTTTTCGCACTTGTGTTTGTGTTGAAAAACCACTTTTCGCACTTGTGTTAGTGTTGAAAAACCACTTTTCGCACTTGTGTTAGTGTTGAAAAACCACTTTTCGCACTTGTGTTAGTGTTGAAAAACCTCTTTTCGCACTTGTGTTGGTGCAGGAAACCACTTTTGCACTTGTATTAGTGTGGAAAAACACTTTTTGCACTTGTGATATTGTTGAAAAACCACTTTTCGCACTTGTGTTAGTGTAGAAAATCCACTTTTCCCACTTGTGTTGGTGCAGGAAACCACTTTTGCACTTGTATTAGTGTTGAAAAACCACTTTTCGCACTTGTGTTAGTCTTGAAAAACCACTTTTTGCACTTGTGTTAGTGTTGAAAAACCACTTTTCGCACTTGTGTTGGTGCAGGAAACCACTTTTGCACTTGTATTAGTGTGGAAAAACCACTTTTCGCACTTGTGTTATTGTTGAAAAACCACTTATCGCACTTGTGTTAGTGTTGAAAAACCACTTTTCGCACTTGTGTTGGTGCAGGAAACCACTTTTGCACTTGTATTAGTGTGGAAAAAACACTTTTTGCACTTGTGATAGTGTTGAAAAACCACTTTTCGCACTTGTGTTAGTGTTGAAAAACCAGTTTTCGCACTTGTGTTTGTGCAGGAAAACACTTTTGCACTTGTATTAGTGTGGAAAAACCACTTTTCGCACTTGTGTTAGTGTTGAAAAACCACTTTTCGCACTTGTGTTAGTGTTGAAAAACCACTTTTCGCACTTGTGTTGGTGCAGGAAACCACTTTTGCACTTGTATTAGTGTGGAAAAACCACTTTTCGCACTTGTGTTAGTGTTGAAAAACCACTTTTCGCACTTGTGTTAGTGTTGAAAAACCACTTTTCGCACTTGTGTTGGTGCAGGAAACCACTTTTGCACTTGTATTAGTGTGGAAAAAACACTTTTTGCACTTATGATAGTGTTGAAAAACCACTTTTCGCACTTGTGTTAGTGTTGAAAAACCAGTTTTCGCACTTGTGTTAGTGTTGAAAAACCACTTTTCGCACTTGTGTTAGTGTTGAAAAACCACTTTTCGCACTTGTGTTAGTGTTGAAAAACCACTTTTCGCACTTGTGTTAGTGTTGAAAAACCACTTTTCGCACTTGTGTTAGTGTTGAAAAACCTCTTTTCACACTTGTGTTGGTGCAGGAAACCACTTTGCACTTGTATTAGTGTGGAAAAAACACTTTTTGCACCTGTGATATTGTTGAAAAACCACTTTTCGCACTTGTGTTAGTGTTGAAAACCCACTTTTCGCACTTGTGTTGGTGCAGGAAACCACGTTTGCACTTGTATTAGTGTGGAAAAAACACTTTTTGCACCTGTGATAGTGTTGAAAAACCACTTTTCGCACTTGTGTTAGTGTTGAAAAACCAGTTTTCGCACTTGTGTTGGTGCAGGAAACCACGTTTGCACTTGTATTAGTGTGGAAAAAACACTTTTTGCGCTTGTGATAGTGTTGAAAAACCACTTTTTGCACTTGTGTTAGTGTTGAAAAACCACTTTTCGCACTTGTGTTAGTGTGGAAAAACCACTTTTCGCACTTGTGTTAGTGTTGAAAAACCACTTTTCGCACTTGTGTTAGTGTTGAAAAACCACTTTTCGCACTTGTGTTGGTGCAGGAAACCACTTTTGCACTTGTATTAGTGTGGAAAAAACACTTTTTGCACTTGTGATAGTGTTGAAAAACCACTTTTCACACTTGTGTTAGTGTTGAAAAACCAGTTTTTGCACTTGTGTTTGTGCAGGAAAACACTTTTGCACTTGTATTAGTGTGGAAAAACCACTTTTCGCACTTGTGTTAGTGTTGAAAAACCACTTTTCGCACTTGTGTTAGTGTTGAAAAACCACTTTTCGCACTTGTGTTAGTGTTGAAAAACCACTTTTCGCACTTGTGTTAGTGTTGAAAAACCTCTTTTCGCACTTGTGTTGGTGCAGGAAACCACTTTTGCACTTGTATTAGTGTGGAAAAAACACTTTTTGCACTTGTGATATTGTTGAAAAACCACTTTTCGCACTTGTGTTAGTGTTGAAAAACCACTTTTCGCACTTGTGTTAGTGTTGAAAAACCACTTTTCGCACTTGTGTTGGTGAAGGAAACCACTTTTGCAATTGTATTAGTGTGGAAAAAACACTTTTTGCACTTGTGATAGTGTTGAAAAACCACTTTTCACACTTGTGTTAGTGTTGAAAAAACACTTTTCGCACTTTAGTTGGTGCAGGAAACCACTTTTGCACTTGTATTAGTGTGGAAAAAACACTTTTTGCACTTGTGATAGTGTTGAAAAACCACTTTTCGCACTTGTGTTAGTGTTGAAAAACCACTTTTCGCACTTGTGTTAGTATTGAAAAACCACTTTTCGCACTTGTGTTGGTGCAGCAAACCACTTTTGCACTTGTATTAGTGTGGAAAAACCACTTTTCGCACTTGTGTTAGTGTTGAAAAACCACTTTTCGCACTTGTGTTAGTGTTGAAAAACCACTTTTCGCACTTGTGTTGGTGCAGGAAACCACTTTTGCACTTGTATTAGTGTGGAAAAAACACTTTTTGCACTTGTGATAGTGTTGAAAAACCACTTTTCGCACTTGTGTTAGTGTTGAAAAACCAGTTTTCGCACTTGTGTTTGTGCAGGAAAACACTTTTGCACTTGTATTAGTGTGGAAAAACCACTTTTCGCACTTGTGTTTGTGTTGAAAAACCACTTTTCGCACTTGTGTTAGTGTTGAAAAACCACTTTTCGCACTTGTGTTAGTGTTGAAAAACCACTTTTCGCACTTGTGTTAGTGTTGAAAAACCACTTTTCGCACTTGTGTTAGTGTTGAAAAACCTCTTTTCGCACTTGTGTTGGTGCAGGAAACCACTTTTGCACTTGTATTAGTGTGGAAAAACACTTTTTGCACTTGTGATATTGTTGAAAAACCACTTTTCGCACTTGTGTTAGTGTAGAAAATCCACTTTTCCCACTTGTGTTGGTGCAGGAAACCACTTTTGCACTTGTATTAGTGTTGAAAAACCACTTTTCGCACTTGTGTTAGTCTTGAAAAACCACTTTTTGCACTTGTGTTAGTGTTGAAAAACCACTTTTCGCACTTGTGTTGGTGCAGGAAACCACTTTTGCACTTGTATTAGTGTGGAAAAACCACTTTTCGCACTTGTGTTATTGTTGAAAAACCACTTATCGCACTTGTGTTAGTGTTGAAAAACCACTTTTCGCACTTGTGTTGGTGCAGGAAACCACTTTTGCACTTGTATTAGTGTGGAAAAAACACTTTTTGCACTTGTGATAGTGTTGAAAAACCACTTTTCGCACTTGTGTTAGTGTTGAAAAACCAGTTTTCGCACTTGTGTTTGTGCAGGAAAACACTTTTGCACTTGTATTAGTGTGGAAAAACCACTTTTCGCACTTGTGTTAGTGTTGAAAAACCACTTTTCGCACTTGTGTTAGTGTTGAAAAACCACTTTTCGCACTTGTGTTGGTGCAGGAAACCACTTTTGCACTTGTATTAGTGTGGAAAAACCACTTTTCGCACTTGTGTTAGTGTTGAAAAACCACTTTTCGCACTTGTGTTAGTGTTGAAAAAACACTTTTCGCACTTGTGTTGGTGCAGGAAACCACTTTTGCACTTGTATTAGTGTGGAAAAAACACTTTTTGCACTTATGATAGTGTTGAAAAACCACTTTTCGCACTTGTGTTAGTGTTGAAAAACCAGTTTTCGCACTTGTGTTAGTGTTGAAAAACCACTTTTCGCACTTGTGTTAGTGTTGAAAAACCACTTTTCGCACTTGTGTTAGTGTTGAAAAACCACTTTTCGCACTTGTGTTAGTGTTGAAAAACCTCTTTTCACACTTGTGTTGGTGCAGGAAACCACTTTGCACTTGTATTAGTGTGGAAAAAACACTTTTTGCACCTGTGATATTGTTGAAAAACCACTTTTCGCACTTGTGTTAGTGTTGAAAACCCACTTTTCGCACTTGTGTTGGTGCAGGAAACCACGTTTGCACTTGTATTAGTGTGGAAAAAACACTTTTTGCACCTGTGATAGTGTTGAAAAACCACTTTTCGCACTTGTGTTAGTGTTGAAAAACCAGTTTTCGCACTTGTGTTGGTGCAGGAAACCACGTTTGCACTTGTATTAGTGTGGAAAAAACACTTTTTGCGCTTGTGATAGTGTTGAAAAACCACTTTTTGCACTTGTGTTAGTGTTGAAAAACCACTTTTCGCACTTGTGTTAGTGTGGAAAAACCACTTTTCGCACTTGTGTTAGTGTTGAAAAACCACTTTTCGCACTTGTGTTAGTGTTGAAAAACCACTTTTCGCACTTGTGTTGGTGCAGGAAACCACTTTTGCACTTGTATTAGTGTGGAAAAAACACTTTTTGCACTTGTGATAGTGTTGAAAAACCACTTTTCACACTTGTGTTAGTGTTGAAAAACCAGTTTTTGCACTTGTGTTTGTGCAGGAAAACACTTTTGCACTTGTATTAGTGTGGAAAAACCACTTTTCGCACTTGTGTTAGTGTTGAAAAACCACTTTTCGCACTTGTGTTAGTGTTGAAAAACCACTTTTCGCACTTGTGTTAGTGTTGAAAAACCACTTTTCGCACTTGTGTTAGTGTTGAAAAACCTCTTTTCGCACTTGTGTTGGTGCAGGAAACCACTTTTGCACTTGTATTAGTGTGGAAAAAACACTTTTTGCACTTGTGATATTGTTGAAAAACCACTTTTCGCACTTGTGTTAGTGTTGAAAACCCACTTTTCGCACTTGTGTTGGTGCAGGAAACCACGTTTGCACTTGTATTAGTGTGGAAAAAACACTTTTTGCACCTGTGAGAGTGTTGAAAAACCACTTTTCGCACTTGTGTTAGTGTTGAAAAACCAGTTTTCGCACTTGTGTTGGTGCAGGAAACCACTTTTGCACTTGTATTAGTGTGGAAAAAACACTTTTTGCACTTGTGATATTGTTGAAAAACCACTTTTCGCACTTGTGTTAGTGTTGAAAACCCACTTTTCGCACTTGTGTTGGTGCAGGAAACCACGTTTGCACTTGTATTAGTGTGGAAAAAACACTTTTTGCACCTGTGATAGTGTTGAAAAACCACTTTTCGCACTTGTGTTAGTGTTGAAAAACCAGTTTTCGCACTTGTGTTGGTGCAGGAAACCACTTTTGCAATTGTATTAGTGTGGAAAAAACACTTTTTGCACTTGTGATAGTTTTGAAAAACCACTTTTCGCACTTGTGTTAGTGTAGAAAATCCACTTTTCCCACTTGTGTTGGTGCAGGAAACCACTTTTGCACTTGTATTAGTGTAGAAAAAACACTTTTTGCACTTGTATTAGTGTTGAAAAACCACTTTTCGCACTTGTGTTAGTGTTGAAAAACCACTTTTCGCACTTGTGTTAGTGTTGAAAAACTACTTTTCGCACTTGTGTTGGTGCAGGAAACCACTTTTGCACTTGTATTAGTGTGGAAAAACCACTTTTCGCACTTGTGTTAGTGTTGAAAAACCACTTTTCGCACTTGTGTTAGTGTTGAAAAACCACTTTTCGCACTTGTGTTAGTGTTGAAAAACCAGTTTTCGCACTTGTGTTTGTGCAGGAAAACACTTTTGCACTTGTATTAGTGTGGAAAAACCACTTTTCGCACTTGTGTTAGTGTTGAAAAACCACTTTTCGCACTTGTGTTAGTGTTGAAAAACCACTTTTCGCACTTGTGTTAGTGTTGAAAAACCACTTTTCGCACTTGTGTTAGTGTTGAAAAACCTCTTTTCACACTTGTGTTGGTGCAGGAAACCACGTTTGCACTTGTATTAGTGTGGAAAAAACACTTTTTGCACCTGTGATAGTGTTGAAAAACCACTTTTCGCACTTGTGTTAGTGTTGAAAAACCAGTTTTCGCACTTGTGTTGGTGCAGGAAACCACTTTTGCACTTGTATTAGTGTGGAAAAAACACTTTTTGCACTTGTGTTAGTGTTGAAAAACCACTTTTCGCACTTGTGTTAGTGTTGAAAAACCTCTTTTCGCACTTGTGTTGGTGCAGGAAACCACTTTTGCACTTGTATTAGTGTGGAAAAAACACTTTTTGCACTTGTGATATTGTTGAAAAACCACTTTTCGCACTTGTGTTAGTGTTGAAAAACCACTTTTTGCACTTGTGTTGGTGCAGGAAACCACTTTTGCACTTGTATTAGTGTGGAAAAAACACTTTTTGCACCTGTGATAGTGTTGAAAAACCACTTTTTGCACTTGTGTTAGTGTTGAAAAACCAGTTTTCGCACTTGTGTTGGTGCAGGAAACCACTTTTGCACTTGTATTAGTGTGGAAAAAACACTTTTTGCACTTGTGATAGTGTTGAAAAACCACTTTTCGCACTTGTGTTAGTGTTGAAAACCCACTTTTCGCACTTGTGTTGGTGCAGGAAACCACGTTTGCACTTGTATTAGTGTGGAAAAAACACTTTTTGCACTTGTGATAGTGTTGAAAAACCACTTTTCGCACTTGTGTTAGTGTTGAAAAACCACTTTTCGCACTTGTGTTAGTGTTGAAAAACCACTTTTCGCACTTGTGTTAGTGAAGGAAACCACTTTTTGCACTTGTGTTAGTGTTGAAAAACCAGTTTTCGCACTTGTGTTGGTGCAGGAAACCACTTTTGCACTTGTATTAGTGTGGAAAAAACACTTTTTGCACTTGTGATAGTGTTGAAAAACCACTTTTCACACTTGTGTTAGTGTTGAAAATCCACTTTTTCAACTTGTGTTGGTGCAGGAAACCACTTTTGCATTTGTATTAGTGTGGAAAAAACACTTTTCGCACTTGTGTTAGTGTTGAAAAACCACTTTTCGCACTTGTGTTAGTGTTGAAAAACCACTTTTCGCACTTGTGTTCGTGTTGAAAAACCACTTTTCGCACTTGTGTTGGTGCAGTAAACCACTTTTGCACTTGTATTAGTGTGGAAAAAACACTTTTTGCACTTGTGATAGTGTTGAAAAACCACTTTTCACACTTGTGTTAGTGTTGAAAAACCACTTTTCGCACCTGTGTTGGTGCAGGAAACCACTTTTGCACTTGTATTAGTGTGGAAAAAACACTTTTTGCACTTGTGATGGTGTTGAAAAACCACTTTTCGCACTTGTGTTAGTGTTGAAAATCCACTTTTCCCACTTGTGTAGGTGCAGGAAACCACTTTTGCACTTGTATTAGTGTGGAAAAAACACTTTTTGCACTTGTGATAGTGTTGAAAAACCACTTTTCGCACTTGTGTTGGTGCAGGAAACCACTTTTGCACTTGTATTAGTGTGGAAAAACCACTTTTCGCACTTGTGTTAGTGTTGAAAAACCATTTTCGCACTTGTGTTGGTGCAGGAAACCACTTTTGCACTTGTATTAGTGTGGAAAAAACACTTTTCGCACTTGTGATAGTGTTGAAAAACCACTTTTCACACTTGTGTTAGTGTTGAAAAACCAGTTTTCGCACTTGTGTTGGTGCAGGAAACCACTTTTCCACTTGTATTAGTGTGGAAAAAACACTTTTTTCACTTGTGATAGTGTTGAAAAACCACTTTTCGCACTTGTGTTAGTGTTGAAAATCCACTTTTCCCACTTGTGTTGGTGCAGGAAACCACTTTTGCACTTGTATTAGTGTGGAAAAAACACTTTTTGCACTTGTGATAGTGTTGTAAAACCACTTTTCGCACTTGTGTTCGTGTTAAAAAACTAGTTTTCGCACTTGTGTTTGTGCAGGAAACCACTTTTGCACTTGTATTAGTGTGGAAAAACCACTTTTCGCATTTGTGTTAGTGTTGAAAAACCACTTTTTGCACTTGTGTTAGTGTTGAAAAACCACTTTTCGCACTTGTGTTAGTGTTGAAAAACCACTTTTCGCACTTGTGTTAGTGTTGAAAAACCACTTTTCGCACTTGTGTTAGTGTTGAAAAACCACTTTTCGCACTTGTTAGTGTTGAAAAACCACTTTTCGCACTTGTGTTAGTGTTGAAAATCCACTTTTCCCACTTGTGTTGGTGCAGGAAACCACTTTTGCACTTGTATTAGTGTGGAAAAAACACTTTTTGCACTTGTGATAGTGTTGAAAAACCACTTTTCGCACTTGTGTTAGTGTTGAAAAACCACTTTTCGCACCTGTGTTTGTGCAGGAAACCACTTTTGCACTTGTATTAGTGTGGCAAAAACCACTTTTCGCACTTGTGATAGTGTTGAAAAACCACTTTTCGCACTTGTGTTAGTGTTGAAAAACCACTTTTCGCACTTGTGTTAGTGTTGAAAAACCACTTTTCGCACTTGTGTTGGTACAGGAAACCACTTTTGCACTTGTATTAGTGTGGAAAAACCACTTTTCGCACTTGTGTTAGTGTTGAAAAACCACTTTTCGCACTTGTGTTGGTGTTGAAAAACCACTTTTCGCACTTGTGTTGGTGCAGGAAACCACTTTTGCACTTGTATTAGTGTGGAAAAAACACTTTTTGCACTTATGATAGTGTTGAAAAACCACTTTTCGCACTTGTGTTAGTGTTGAAAAACCACTTTTCGCACTTGTGTTGGTGCAGGAAACCACTTTTGCACTTGTATTAGTGTGGAAAAACCACTTTTCGCACTTGTGTTAGTGTTGAAAAACCACTTTTCACACTTGTGTTGGTGTTGAAAAACCACTTTTCGCACTTGTGTTAGTGTTGAAAAACCACTTTTCGCACTTGTGTTAGTGTTGAAAAACCACTTTTCGCACTTGTGTTGGTGAAGGAAACCACTTTTGCAATTGTATTAGTGTGGAAAAAACACTTTTTGCACTTGTGATAGTGTTAAAAAACCACTTTTCACACTTGTGTTAGTGTTGAAAAACCACTTTTCGCACTTTAGTTGGTGCAGGAAACCACTTTTGCACTTGTATTAGTGTGGAATAAACACTTTTTGCACTTGTGATAGTGTTGAAAAACCACTTTTCGCACTTGTGTTAGTGTTGAAAAACCACTTTTCGCACTTGTGATAGTGTTGAAAAACCACTTTTCGCACTTGTGTTGGTGCAGGAAACCACTTTTGCACTTGTATTAGTGTGGAAAAACCACTTTTCGCACTTGTGTTAGTGTTGAAAAACCATTTTCGCACTTGTGTTGGTGCAGGAAACCACTTTTGCACTTGTATTAGTGTGGAAAAAACACTTTTCGCACTTGTGATAGTGTTGAAAAACCACTTTTCGCACTTGTGTTAGTGTTGAAAAACCAGTTTTCGCACTTGTGTTGGTGCAGGAAACCACTTTTCCACTTGTATTAGTGTGGAAAAAACACTTTTTTCACTTGTGATAGTGTTGAAAAACCACTTTTCGCACTTGTGTTAGTGTTGAAAATCCACTTTTCCCACTTGTGTTGGTGCAGGAAACCACTTTTGCACTTGTATTAGTGTGGAAAAAACACTTTTTGCACTTGTGATAGTGTTGTAAAACCACTTTTCGCACTTGTGTTCGTGTTAAAAAACTAGTTTTCGCACTTGTGTTTGTGCAGGAAACCACTTTTGCACTTGTATTAGTGTGGAAAAACCACTTTTCGCACTTGTGTTAGTGTTGAAAAACCACTTTTCGCACTTGTGTTAGTGTTGAAAAACCACTTTTCGCACTTGTGTTAGTGTTGAAAAACCACTTTTCGCACTTGTGTTAGTGTTGAAAAACCACTTTTCGCACTTGTGTTAGTGTTGAAAAACCACTTTCCGCACTTGTTAGTGTTGAAAAACCACTTTTCGCACTTGTGTTAGTGTTGAAAATCCACTTTTCCCACTTGTGTTGGTGCAGGAAACCACTTTTGCACTTGTATTAGTGTGGAAAAAACACTTTTTGCACTTGTGATAGTGTTGAAAAACCACTTTTCGCACTTGTGTTAGTGTTGAAAAACCACTTTTCGCACCTGTGTTTGTGCAGGAAACCACTTTTGCACTTGTATTAGTGTGGCAAAAACCACTTTTCGCACTTGTGATAGTGTTGAAAAACCACTTTTCGCACTTGTGTTAGTGTTGAAAAACCACTTTTCGCACTTGTGTTAGTGTTGAAAAACCACTTTTCGCACTTGTGTTGGTACAGGAAACCACTTTTGCACTTGTATTAGTGTGGAAAAACCACTTTTCGCACTTGTGTTAGTGTTGAAAAACCACTTTTCGCACTTGTGTTGGTGTTGAAAAACCACTTTTCGCACTTGTGTTGGTGCAGGAAACCACTTTTGCACTTGTATTAGTGTGGAAAAAACACTTTTTGCACTTATGATAGTGTTGAAAAACCACTTTTCGCACTTGTGTTAGTGTTGAAAAACCACTTTTCGCACTTGTGTTGGTGCAGGAAACCACTTTTGCACTTGTATTAGTGTGGAAAAACCACTTTTCGCACTTGTGTTAGTGTTGAAAAACCACTTTTCACACTTGTGTTGGTGTTGAAAAACCACTTTTCGCACTTGTGTTAGTGTTGAAAAACCACTTTTCGCACTTGTGTTAGTGTTGAAAAACCACTTTTCGCACTTGTGTTGGTGAAGGAAACCACTTTTGCAATTGTATTAGTGTGGAAAAAACACTTTTTGCACTTGTGAAAGTGTTAAAAAACCACTTTTCACACTTGTGTTAGTGTTGAAAAACCACTTTTCGCACTTTAGTTGGTGCAGGAAACCACTTTTGCACTTGTATTAGTGTGGAAAAAACACTTTTTGCACTTGTGATAGTGTTGAAAAACCACTTTTCGCACTTGTGTTAGTGTTGAAAAACCACTTTTCGCACTTGTGTTAGTATTGAAAAACCACTTTTCGCACTTGTGTTGGTGCAGGAAACCACTTTTGCACTTGTATTAGTGTGGAAAAACCACTTTTCGCACTTGTGTTAGTGTTGAAAAAACACTTTTCGCACTTGCGTTAGTGTTGAAAAACCACTTTTCGCACTTGTGTTGGTGCAGGAAACCACTTTTGCACTTGTATTAGTGTGGAAAAAACACTTTTTGCACTTGTGATAGTGTTGAAAAACCACTTTTCGCACTTGTGTTAGTGTTGAAAAACCAGTTTTCGCACTTGTGTTTGTGCAGGAAAACACTTTTGCACTTGTATTAGTGTGGAAAAACCACTTTTCGCACTTCTGTTTGTGTTGAAAAACCACTTTTCGCACTTGTGTTAGTGTTGAAAAACCACTTTTCGCACTTGTGTTAGTGTTGAAAAACCACTTTTCGCACTTGTGTTAGTGTTGAAAAACCTCTTTTCGCACTTGTGTTGGTGCAGGAAACCACTTTTGCACTTGTATTAGTGTGGAAAAACACTTTTTGCACTTGTGATATTGTTGAAAAACCACTTTTCGCACTTGTGTTAGTGTAGAAAATCCACTTTTCCCACTTGTGTTGGTGCAGGAAACCACTTTTGCACTTGTATTAGTGTTGAAAAACCACTTTTCGCACTTGTGTTAGTCTTGAAAAACCACTTTTTGCACTTGTGTTAGTGTTGAAAAACCACTTTTCGCACTTGTGTTGGTGCAGGAAACCACTTTTGCACTTGTATTAGTGTGGAAAAACCACTTTTCGCACTTGTGTTATTGTTGAAAAACCACTTATCGCACTTGTGTTAGTGTTGAAAAACCACTTTTCGCACTTGTGTTGGTGCAGGAAACCACTTTTGCACTTGTATTAGTGTGGAAAAAACACTTTTTGCACTTGTGATAGTGTTGAAAAACCACTTTTCGCACTTGTGTTAGTGTTGAAAAACCAGTTTTCACACTTGTGTTTGTGCAGGAAAACACTTTTGCACTTGTATTAGTGTGGAAAAACCACTTTTCGCACTTGTGTTGGTGCAGGAAACCACGTTTGCACTTGTATTAGTGTGGAAAAAACACTTTTTGCACCTGTGATAGTGTTGAAAAACCACTTTTCGCACTTGTGTTAGTGTTGAAAAACCAGTTTTCGCACTTGTGTTGGTGCAGGAAACCACTTTTGCACTTGTATTAGTGTGGAAAAAACACTTTTTGCACTTGTGATAGTTTTGAAAAACCACTTTTCGCACTTGTGTTAGTGTAGAAAATCCACTTTTCCCACTTGTGTTGGTGCAGGAAACCACTTTTGCACTTGCATTAGTGTGGAAAAAACACTTTTTGCACTTGTAGTAGTGTTGAAAAACCACTTTTCGCACTTGTGTTAGTGTTGAAAAACCAGTTTTCGCACTTGTGTTGGTGCAGGAAACCACTTTTGCACTTGTATTAGTGTGGAAAAAACACTTTTTGCACCTGTGATAGTGTTGAAAAACCACTTTTCGCACTTGTGTTAGTGTTGAAAAACCAGTTTTCGCACTTGTGTTGGTGCAGGAAACCACTTTTGCACTTGTATTAGTGTGGAAAAAACACTTTTTGCACTTGTGATAGTTTTGAAAAACCACTTTTCGCACTTGTGTTAGTGTAGAAAATCCACTTTTCCCACTTGTGTTGGTGCAGGAAACCACTTTTGCACTTGTATTAGTGTGGAAAAAACACTTTTTGCACTTGTAGTAGTGTTGAAAAACCACTTTTCGCACTTGTGTTAGTGTTGAAAAACCACTTTTCGCACTTGTGTTAGTGTTGAAAAACCACTTTTCGCACTTGTGTTGGTGCAGGAAACCACTTTTGCACTTGTATTAGTGTGGAAAAACCACTTTTCGCACTTGTGTTAGTGTTGAAAAACCACTTTTCGCACTTGTGTTAGTGTTGAAAAACCAGTTTTCGCACTTGTGTTGGTGCAGGAAACCACTTTTGCACTTGTATTAGTGTGGAAAAAACACTTTTTGCACTTGTGATAGTGTTGAAAAACCACTTTTCGCACTTGTGTTAGTGTTGAAAAACCAGTTTTCGCACTTGTGTTTGTGCAGGAAAACACTTTTGCACTTGTATTAGTGTGGAAAAACCACTTTTCGCACTTGTGTTAGTGTTGAAAAACCACTTTTCGCACTTGTGTTAGTGTTGAAAAACCACTTTTCGCACTTGTGTTAGTGTTGAAAAACCAGTTTTCGCACTTGTGTTGGTGCAGGAAACCACTTTTGCACTTGTATTAGTGTGGAAAAAACACTTTTTGCACTTGTGATAGTTTTGAAAAACCACTTTTCGCACTTGTGTTAGTGTAGAAAATCCACTTTTCCCACTTGTGTTGGCGCAGGAAACCACTTTTGCACGTGTATTAGTGTGGAAAAAACACTTTTTGCACTTGTATTAGTGTTGAAAAACCACTTTTCGCACTTGTGTTAGTGTTGAAAAACCACTTTTCGCACTTGTGTTAGTGTTGAAAAACCACTTTTCGCACTTGTGTTGGTGCAGGAAACCACTTTTGCCCTTGTATTAGTGTGGAAAAACCACTTTTCGCACTTGTGTTAGTGTTGAAAAACCACTTTTCGCACTTGTGTTAGTGTTGAAAAACCACTTTTCGCACTTGTGTTGGTGCAGGAAACCACTTTTGCACTTGTATTAGTGTGGAAAAAACACTTTTTGCACTTGTGATAGTGTTGAAAAACCACTTTTCGCACTTGTGTTAGTGTTGAAAAACCAGTTTTCGCACTTGTGTTTGTGCAGGAAAACACTTTTGCACTTGTATTAGTGTGGAAAAACCACTTTTCGCACTTGTGTTAGTGTTGACAAACCACTTTTCGCACTTGTGTTAGTGTTGAAAAACCACTTTTCGCACTTGTGTTAGTGTTGAAAAACCACTTTTCGCACTTGTGTTAGTGTTGAAAAACCACTTTTCGCACTTGTGTTGGTGAAGGAAACCACTTTTGCAATTGTATTAGTGTGGAAAAAACACTTTTTGCACTTGTGATAGTGTTAAAAAACCACTTTTCACACTTGTGTTAGTGTTGAAAAACCACTTTTCGCACTTTAGTTGGTGCAGGAAACCACTTTTGCACTTGTATTAGTGTGGAAAAAACACTTTTTGCACTTGTGATAGTGTTAAAAAACCACTTTTCGCACTTGTGTTAGTGTTGAAAAACCACTTTTCGCACTTGTGTTGGTGCAGGAAACCACTTTTGCACTTGTATTAGTGTGGAAAAAACACTTTTTGCACTTGTGATAGTTTTGAAAAACCACTTTTCGCACTTGTGTTAGTGTAGAAAATCCACTTTTCCCACTTGTGTTGGTGCAGGAAACCACTTTTGCACGTGTATTAGTGTGGAAAAAACACTTTTTGCACTTGTATTAGTGTTGAAAAACCACTTTTCGCACTTGTGTTAGTGTTGAAAAACCACTTTTCGCACTTGTGTTAGTGTTGAAAAACCACTTTTCGCACTTGTGTTGGTGCAGGAAACCACTTTTGCACTTGTATTAGTGTGGAAAAACCACTTTTCGCACTTGTGTTAGTGTTGAAAAACCACTTTTCGCACTTGTGTTAGTGTTGAAAAACCACTTTTCGCACTTGTGTTGGTGCAGGAAACCACTTTTGCACTTGTATTAGTGTGGAAAAAACACTTTTTGCACTTGTGATAGTGTTGAAAAACCACTTTTCGCACTTGTGTTAGTGTTGAAAAACCAGTTTTCGCACTTGTGTTTGTGCAGGAAAACACTTTTGCACTTGTATTAGTGTGGAAAAACCACTTTTCGCACTTGTGTTAGTGTTGACAAACCACTTTTCGCACTTGTGTTAGTGTTGAAAAACCACTTTTCGCACTTGTGTTAGTGTTGAAAAACCACTTTTCGCACTTGTGTTAGTGTTGAAAAACCACTTTTCGCACTTGTGTTGGTGCAGGAAACCACTTTTGCACTTGTATTAGTGTGGAAAAACCACTTTTCGCACTTGTGTTAGTGTTGAAAAACCACTTTTCGCACTTGTGTTAGTGTTGAAAAACCACTTTTCGCACTTGTGTTGGTGCAGGAAACCACTTTTGCACTTGTATTAGTGTGGAAAAACCACTTTTCGCACTTGTGTTAGTGTTGAAAAACCACTTTTCGCACTTGTGTTAGTGTTGAAAAACCACTTTTCGCACTTGTGTTGGTGCAGGAAACCACTTTTGCACTTGTATTAGTGTGGAAAAAACACTATTTGCACTTGTGATAGTGTTGAAAAACCACTTTTCACACTTGTGTTAGTGTTGAAAAACCAGTTTTTGCACTTGTGTTTGTGCAGGAAAACACTTTTGCACTTGTATTAGTGTGGAAAAACCACTTTTCGCACTTGTGTTAGTGTTGAAAAACCACTTTTCGCACTTGTGTTAGTGTTGAAAAACCACTTTTCGCACTTGTGTTAGTGTTGAAAAACCACTTTTCGCACTTGTGTTAGTGTTGAAAAACCTCTTTTCGCACTTGTGTTGGTGCAGGAAACCACTTTTGCACTTGTTAGTGTGGAAAAAACACTTTTTGCACTTGTGATATTGTTGAAAAACCACTTTTCGCACTTGTGTTAGTGTTGAAAACCCACTTTTCGCACTTGTGTTGGTGCAGGAAACCACGTTTGCACTTGTATTAGTGTGGAAAAAACACTTTTTGCACCTGTGAGAGTGTTGAAAAACCACTTTTCGCACTTGTGTTAGTGTTGAAAAACCAGTTTTCGCACTTGTGTTGGTGCAGGAAACCACTTTTGCACTTGTATTAGTGTGGAAAAAACACTTTTTGCACTTGTGATATTGTTGAAAAACCACTTTTCGCACTTGTGTTAGTGTTGAAAACCCACTTTTCGCACTTGTGTTGGTGCAGGAAACCACGTTTGCACTTGTATTAGTGTGGAAAAAACACTTTTTGCACCTGTGATAGTGTTGAAAAACCACTTTTCGCACTTGTATTAGTGTTGAAAAACCAGTTTTCGCACTTGTGTTGGTGCAGGAAACCACTTTTGCAATTGTATTAGTGTGGAAAAAACACTTTTTGCACTTGTGATAGTTTTGAAAAACCACTTTTCGCACTTGTGTTAGTGTAGAAAATCCACTTTTCCCACTTGTGTTGGTGCAGGAAACCACTTTTGCACTTGTATTAGTGTAGAAAAAACACTTTTTGCACTTGTATTAGTGTTGAAAAACCACTTTTCGCACTTATGTTAGTGTTGAAAAACCACTTTTCGCACTTGTGTTAGTGTTGAAAAACTACTTTTCGCACTTGTGTTGGTGCAGGAAACCACTTTTGCACTTGTATTAGTGTGGAAAAACCACTTTTCGCACTTGTGTTAGTGTTGAAAAACCACTTTTCGCACTTGTGTTAGTGTTGAAAAACCACTTTTCGCACTTGTGTTAGTGTTGAAAAACCAGTTTTCGCACTTGTGTTTGTGCAGGAAAACACTTTTGCACTTGTATTAGTGTGGAAAAACCACTTTTCGCACTTGTGTTAGTGTTGAAAAACCACTTTTCGCACTTGTGTTAGTGTTGAAAAACCACTTTTCGCACTTGTGTTAGTGTTGAAAAACCACTTTTCGCACTTGTGTTAGTGTTGAAAAACCTCTTTTCACACTTGTGTTGGTGCAGGAAACCACTTTGCACTTGTATTAGTGTGGAAAAAACACTTTTTGCACCTGTGATATTGTTGAAAAACCACTTTTCGCACTTGTGTTAGTGTTGAAAACCCACTTTTCGCACTTGTGTTGGTGCAGGAAACCACGTTTGCACTTGTATTAGTGTGGAAAAAACACTTTTTGCACCTGTGATAGTGTTGAAAAACCACTTTTCGCACTTGTGTTAGTGTTGAAAAACCAGTTTTCGCACTTGTGTTGGTGCAGGAAACCACTTTTGCACTTGTATTAGTGTGGAAAAAACACTTTTTGCACTTGTGTTAGTGTTGAAAAACCACTTTTCGCACTTGTGTTAGTGTTGAAAAACCTCTTTTCGCACTTGTGTTGGTGCAGGAAACCACTTTTGCACTTGTATTAGTGTGGAAAAAACACTTTTTGCACTTGTGATATTGTTGAAAAACCACTTTTCGCACTTGTGTTAGTGTTGAAAAACCACTTTTTGCACTTGTGTTGGTGCAGGAAACCACTTTTGCACTTGTATTAGTGTGGAAAAAACACTTTTTGCAGCTGTGATAGTGTTGAAAAACCACTTTTTGCACTTGTGTTAGTGTTGAAAAACCAGTTTTCGCACTTGTGTTGGTGCAGGAAACCACTTTTGCACTTGTATTAGTGTGGAAAAAACACTTTTTGCACTTGTGATAGTGTTGAAAAACCACTTTTCGCACTTGTGTTAGTGTTGAAAACCCACTTTTCGCACTTGTGTTGGTGCAGGAAACCACGTTTGCACTTGTATTAGTGTGGAAAAAAATACTTTTTGCACTTGTGATAGTGTTGAAAAACCACTTTTCGCACTTGTGTTAGTGTTGAAAAACCACTTTTCGCACTTGTGTTAGTGTTGAAAAACCACTTTTCGCACTTGTGTTAGTGAAGGAAACCACTTTTTGCACTTGTGTTAGTGTTGAAAAACCAGTTTTCGCACTTGTGTTGGTGCAGGAAACCACTTTTGCACTTGTATTAGTGTGGAAAAAACACTTTTTGCACTTGTGATAGTGTTGAAAAACCACTTTTCGCACTTGTGTTAGTGTTGAAAATCCACTTTTTCAACTTGTGTTGGTGCAGGAAACCACTTTTGCATTTGTATTAGTGTGGAAAAAACACTTTTCGCACTTGTGTTAGTGTTGAAAAACCACTTTTCGCACTTGTGTTAGTGTTGAAAAACCACTTTTCGCACTTGTGTTCGTGTTGAAAAACCACTTTTCGCACTTGTGTTGGTGCAGTAAACCACTTTTGCACTTGTATTAGTGTGGAAAAAACACTTTTTGCACTTGTGATAGTGTTGAAAAACCACTTTTCACACTTGTGTTAGTGTTGAAAAACCACTTTTCGCACCTGTGTTGGTGCAGGAAACCACTTTTGCACTTGTATTAGTGTGGAAAAAACACTTTTTGCACTTGTGATGGTGTTGAAAAACCACTTTTCGCACTTGTGTTAGTGTTGAAAATCCACTTTTCCCACTTGTGTAGGTGCAGGAAACCACTTTTGCACTTGTATTAGTGTGGAAAAAACACTTTTTGCACTTGTGATAGTGTTGAAAAACCACTTTTCGCACTTGTGTTAGTGTTGAAAAACCACTTTTCGCACTTGTGTTAGTGTTGAAAAACCACTTTTCGCACTTGTGTTAGTGTTGAAAAACCACTTTTCGCACTTGTGTTGGTGCAGGAAACCACTTTTGCACTTGTATTAGTGTGGAAAAACCACTTTTCGCACTTGTGTTAGTGTTGAAAAACCACTTTTCGCACTTGTGTTAGTGTTGAAAAACCACTTTTCGCACTTGTGTTGGTGCAGGAAACCACTTTTGCACTTGTATTAGTGTGGAAAAACCACTTTTCGCACTTGTGTTAGTGTTGAAAAACCACTTTTCGCACTTGTGTTAGTGTTGAAAAACCACTTTTCGCACTTGTGTTGGTGCAGGAAACCACTTTTGCACTTGTATTAGTGTGGAAAAAACACTATTTGCACTTGTGATAGTGTTGAAAAACCACTTTTCACACTTGTGTTAGTGTTAAAAAACCAGTTTTTGCACTTGTGTTTGTGCAGGAAAACACTTTTGCACTTGTATTAGTGTGGAAAAACCACTTTTCGCACTTGTGTTAGTGTTGAAAAACCACTTTTCGCACTTGTGTTAGTGTTGAAAAACCACTTTTCGCACTTGTGTTAGTGTTGAAAAACCACTTTTCGCACTTGTGTTAGTGTTGAAAAACCTCTTTTCGCACTTGTGTTGGTGCAGGAAACCACTTTTGCACTTGTATTAGTGTGGAAAAAACACTTTTTGCACTTGTGATGGTGTTGAAAAACCACTTTTCGCACTTGTGTTAGTGTTGAAAATCCACTTTTCCCACTTGTGTAGGTGCAGGAAACCACTTTTGCACTTGTATTAGTGTGGAAAAACCACTTTTCGCACTTGTGTTAGTGTTGACAAACCACTTTTCGCACTTGTGTTAGTGTTGAAAAACCAGTTTTCGCACTTGTGTTTGTGCAGGAAAACACTTTTGCACTTGTATTAGTGTGGAAAAACCACTTTTCGCACTTGTGTTAGTGTTGACAAACCACTTTTCGCACTTGTGTTAGTGTTGAAAAACCACTTTTCGCACTTGTGTTAGTGTTGAAAAACCACTTTTCGCACTTGTGTTAGTGTTGAAAAACCACTTTTCGCACTTGTGTTGGTGAAGGAAACCACTTTTGCAATTGTATTAGTGTGGAAAAAACACTTTTTGCACTTGTGATAGTGTTAAAAAACCACTTTTCACACTTGTGTTAGTGTTGAAAAACCACTTTTCGCACTTTAGTTGGTGCAGGAAACCACTTTTGCACTTGTATTAGTGTGGAAAAAACACTTTTTGCACTTGTGATAGTGTTAAAAAACCACTTTTCGCACTTGTGTTAGTGTTGAAAAACCACTTTTCGCACTTGTGTTGGTGCAGGAAACCACTTTTGCACTTGTATTAGTGTGGAAAAAACACTTTTTGCACTTGTGATAGTTTTGAAAAACCACTTTTCGCACTTGTGTTAGTGTAGAAAATCCACTTTTCCCACTTGTGTTGGTGCAGGAAACCACTTTTGCACGTGTATTAGTGTGGAAAAAACACTTTTTGCACTTGTATTAGTGTTGAAAAACCACTTTTCGCACTTGTGTTAGTGTTGAAAAACCACTTTTCGCACTTGTGTTAGTGTTGAAAAACCACTTTTCGCACTTGTGTTGGTGCAGGAAACCACTTTTGCACTTGTATTAGTGTGGAAAAACCACTTTTCGCACTTGTGTTAGTGTTGAAAAACCACTTTTCGCACTTGTGTTAGTGTTGAAAAACCACTTTTCGCACTTGTGTTGGTGCAGGAAACCACTTTTGCACTTGTATTAGTGTGGAAAAAACACTTTTTGCACTTGTGATAGTGTTGAAAAACCACTTTTCGCACTTGTGTTAGTGTTGAAAAACCAGTTTTCGCACTTGTGTTTGTGCAGGAAAACACTTTTGCACTTGTATTAGTGTGGAAAAACCACTTTTCGCACTTGTGTTAGTGTTGACAAACCACTTTTCGCACTTGTGTTAGTGTTGAAAAACCACTTTTCGCACTTGTGTTAGTGTTGAAAAACCACTTTTCGCACTTGTGTTAGTGTTGAAAAACCACTTTTCGCACTTGTGTTGGTGCAGGAAACCACTTTTGCACTTGTATTAGTGTGGAAAAACCACTTTTCGCACTTGTGTTAGTGTTGAAAAACCACTTTTCGCACTTGTGTTAGTGTTGAAAAACCACTTTTCGCACTTGTGTTGGTGCAGGAAACCACTTTTGCACTTGTATTAGTGTGGAAAAACCACTTTTCGCACTTGTGTTAGTGTTGAAAAACCACTTTTCGCACTTGTGTTAGTGTTGAAAACCCACTTTTCGCACTTGTGTTGGTGCAGGAAACCACGTTTGCACTTGTATTAGTGTGGAAAAAACACTTTTTGCACCTGTGATAGTGTTGAAAAACCACTTTTCGCACTTGTGTTAGTGTTGAAAAACCAGTTTTCGCACTTGTGTTGGTGCAGGAAACCACTTTTGCACTTGTATTAGTGTGGAAAAAACACTTTTTGCACTTGTGTTAGTGTTGAAAAACCACTTTTCGCACTTGTGTTAGTGTTGAAAAACCTCTTTTCGCACTTGTGTTGGTGCAGGAAACCACTTTTGCACTTGTATTAGTGTGGAAAAAACACTTTTTGCACTTGTGATATTGTTGAAAAACCACTTTTCGCACTTGTGTTAGTGTTGAAAAACCACTTTTTGCACTTGTGTTGGTGCAGGAAACCACTTTTGCACTTGTATTAGTGTGGAAAAAACACTTTTTGCAGCTGTGATAGTGTTGAAAAACCACTTTTTGCACTTGTGTTAGTGTTGAAAAACCAGTTTTCGCACTTGTGTTGGTGCAGGAAACCACTTTTGCACTTGTATTAGTGTGGAAAAAACACTTTTTGCACTTGTGATAGTGTTGAAAAACCACTTTTCGCACTTGTGTTAGTGTTGAAAACCCACTTTTCGCACTTGTGTTGGTGCAGGAAACCACGTTTGCACTTGTATTAGTGTGGAAAAAAATACTTTTTGCACTTGTGATAGTGTTGAAAAACCACTTTTCGCACTTGTGTTAGTGTTGAAAAACCACTTTTCGCACTTGTGTTAGTGTTGAAAAACCACTTTTCGCACTTGTGTTGGTGAAGGAAACCACTTTTGCAATTGTATTAGTGTGGAAAAAACACTTTTTGCACTTGTGATAGTGTTAAAAAACCACTTTTCACACTTGTGTTAGTGTTGAAAAACCACTTTTCGCACTTTAGTTGGTGCAGGAAACCACTTTTGCACTTGTATTAGTGTGGAAAAAACACTTTTTGCACTTGTGATAGTGTTAAAAAACCACTTTTCGCACTTGTGTTAGTGTTGAAAAACCACTTTTCGCACTTGTGTTGGTGCAGGAAACCACTTTTGCACTTGTATTAGTGTGGAAAAAACACTTTTTGCACTTGTGATAGTTTTGAAAAACCACTTTTCGCACTTGTGTTAGTGTAGAAAATCCACTTTTCCCACTTGTGTTGGTGCAGGAAACCACTTTTGCACGTGTATTAGTGTGGAAAAAACACTTTTTGCACTTGTATTAGTGTTGAAAAACCACTTTTCGCACTTGTGTTAGTGTTGAAAAACCACTTTTCGCACTTGTGTTAGTGTTGAAAAACCACTTTTCGCACTTGTGTTGGTGCAGGAAACCACTTTTGCACTTGTATTAGTGTGGAAAAACCACTTTTCGCACTTGTGTTAGTGTTGAAAAACCACTTTTCGCACTTGTGTTAGTGTTGAAAAACCACTTTTCGCACTTGTGTTGGTGCAGGAAACCACTTTTGCACTTGTATTAGTGTGGAAAAAACACTTTTTGCACTTGTGATAGTGTTGAAAAACCACTTTTCGCACTTGTGTTAGTGTTGAAAAACCAGTTTTCGCACTTGTGTTTGTGCAGGAAAACACTTTTGCACTTGTATTAGTGTGGAAAAACCACTTTTCGCACTTGTGTTAGTGTTGACAAACCACTTTTCGCACTTGTGTTAGTGTTGAAAAACCACTTTTCGCACTTGTGTTAGTGTTGAAAAACCACTTTTCGCACTTGTGTTAGTGTTGAAAAACCACTTTTCGCACTTGTGTTGGTGCAGGAAACCACTTTTGCACTTGTATTAGTGTGGAAAAACCACTTTTCGCACTTGTGTTAGTGTTGAAAAACCACTTTTCGCACTTGTGTTAGTGTTGAAAAACCACTTTTCGCACTTGTGTTGGTGCAGGAAACCACTTTTGCACTTGTATTAGTGTGGAAAAACCACTTTTCGCACTTGTGTTAGTGTTGAAAAACCACTTTTCGCACTTGTGTTAGTGTTGAAAACCCACTTTTCGCACTTGTGTTGGTGCAGGAAACCACGTTTGCACTTGTATTAGTGTGGAAAAAACACTTTTTGCACCTGTGATAGTGTTGAAAAACCACTTTTCGCACTTGTGTTAGTGTTGAAAAACCAGTTTTCGCACTTGTGTTGGTGCAGGAAACCACTTTTGCACTTGTATTAGTGTGGAAAAAACACTTTTTGCACTTGTGTTAGTGTTGAAAAACCACTTTTCGCACTTGTGTTAGTGTTGAAAAACCTCTTTTCGCACTTGTGTTGGTGCAGGAAACCACTTTTGCACTTGTATTAGTGTGGAAAAAACACTTTTTGCACTTGTGATATTGTTGAAAAACCACTTTTCGCACTTGTGTTAGTGTTGAAAAACCACTTTTTGCACTTGTGTTGGTGCAGGAAACCACTTTTGCACTTGTATTAGTGTGGAAAAAACACTTTTTGCAGCTGTGATAGTGTTGAAAAACCACTTTTTGCACTTGTGTTAGTGTTGAAAAACCAGTTTTCGCACTTGTGTTGGTGCAGGAAACCACTTTTGCACTTGTATTAGTGTGGAAAAAACACTTTTTGCACTTGTGATAGTGTTGAAAAACCACTTTTCGCACTTGTGTTAGTGTTGAAAACCCACTTTTCGCACTTGTGTTGGTGCAGGAAACCACGTTTGCACTTGTATTAGTGTGGAAAAAAATACTTTTTGCACTTGTGATAGTGTTGAAAAACCACTTTTCGCACTTGTGTTAGTGTTGAAAAACCACTTTTCGCACTTGTGTTAGTGTTGAAAAACCACTTTTCGCACTTGTGTTAGTGAAGGAAACCACTTTTTGCACTTGTGTTAGTGTTGAAAAACCAGTTTTCGCACTTGTGTTGGTGCAGGAAACCACTTTTGCACTTGTATTAGTGTGGAAAAAACACTTTTTGCACTTGTGATAGTGTTGAAAAACCACTTTTCGCACTTGTGTTAGTGTTGAAAATCCACTTTTTCAACTTGTGTTGGTGCAGGAAACCACTTTTGCATTTGTATTAGTGTGGAAAAAACACTTTTCGCACTTGTGTTAGTGTTGAAAAACCACTTTTCGCACTTGTGTTAGTGTTGAAAAACCACTTTTCGCACTTGTGTTCGTGTTGAAAAACCACTTTTCGCACTTGTGTTGGTGCAGTAAACCACTTTTGCACTTGTATTAGTGTGGAAAAAACACTTTTTGCACTTGTGATAGTGTTGAAAAACCACTTTTCACACTTGTGTTAGTGTTGAAAAACCACTTTTCGCACCTGTGTTGGTGCAGGAAACCACTTTTGCACTTGTATTAGTGTGGAAAAAACACTTTTTGCACTTGTGATGGTGTTGAAAAACCACTTTTCGCACTTGTGTTAGTGTTGAAAATCCACTTTTCCCACTTGTGTAGGTGCAGGAAACCACTTTTGCACTTGTATTAGTGTGGAAAAAACACTTTTTGCACTTGTGATAGTGTTGAAAAACCACTTTTCGCACTTGTGTTAGTGTTGAAAAACCACTTTTCGCACTTGTGTTAGTGTTGAAAAACCACTTTTCGCACTTGTGTTAGTGTTGAAAAACCACTTTTCGCACTTGTGTTGGTGCAGGAAACCACTTTTGCACTTGTATTAGTGTGGAAAAACCACTTTTCGCACTTGTGTTAGTGTTGAAAAACCACTTTTCGCACTTGTGTTAGTGTTGAAAAACCACTTTTCGCACTTGTGTTGGTGCAGGAAACCACTTTTGCACTTGTATTAGTGTGGAAAAACCACTTTTCGCACTTGTGTTAGTGTTGAAAAACCACTTTTCGCACTTGTGTTAGTGTTGAAAAACCACTTTTCGCACTTGTGTTGGTGCAGGAAACCACTTTTGCACTTGTATTAGTGTGGAAAAAACACTATTTGCACTTGTGATAGTGTTGAAAAACCACTTTTCACACTTGTGTTAGTGTTAAAAAACCAGTTTTTGCACTTGTGTTTGTGCAGGAAAACACTTTTGCACTTGTATTAGTGTGGAAAAACCACTTTTCGCACTTGTGTTAGTGTTGAAAAACCACTTTTCGCACTTGTGTTAGTGTTGAAAAACCACTTTTCGCACTTGTGTTAGTGTTGAAAAACCACTTTTCGCACTTGTGTTAGTGTTGAAAAACCTCTTTTCGCACTTGTGTTGGTGCAGGAAACCACTTTTGCACTTGTATTAGTGTGGAAAAAACACTTTTTGCACTTGTGATGGTGTTGAAAAACCACTTTTCGCACTTGTGTTAGTGTTGAAAATCCACTTTTCCCACTTGTGTAGGTGCAGGAAACCACTTTTGCACTTGTATTAGTGTGGAAAAACCACTTTTCGCACTTGTGTTAGTGTTGACAAACCACTTTTCGCACTTGTGTTAGTGTTGAAAAACCAGTTTTCGCACTTGTGTTTGTGCAGGAAAACACTTTTGCACTTGTATTAGTGTGGAAAAACCACTTTTCGCACTTGTGTTAGTGTTGACAAACCACTTTTCGCACTTGTGTTAGTGTTGAAAAACCACTTTTCGCACTTGTGTTAGTGTTGAAAAACCACTTTTCGCACTTGTGTTAGTGTTGAAAAACCACTTTTCGCACTTGTGTTGGTGAAGGAAACCACTTTTGCAATTGTATTAGTGTGGAAAAAACACTTTTTGCACTTGTGATAGTGTTAAAAAACCACTTTTCACACTTGTGTTAGTGTTGAAAAACCACTTTTCGCACTTTAGTTGGTGCAGGAAACCACTTTTGCACTTGTATTAGTGTGGAAAAAACACTTTTTGCACTTGTAATAGTGTTAAAAAACCACTTTTCGCACTTGTGTTAGTGTTGAAAAACCACTTTTCGCACTTGTGTTGGTGCAGGAAACCACTTTTGCACTTGTATTAGTGTGGAAAAAACACTTTTTGCACTTGTGATAGTTTTGAAAAACCACTTTTCGCACTTGTGTTAGTGTAGAAAATCCACTTTTCCCACTTGTGTTGGTGCAGGAAACCACTTTTGCACGTGTATTAGTGTGGAAAAAACACTTTTTGCACTTGTATTAGTGTTGAAAAACCACTTTTCGCACTTGTGTTAGTGTTGAAAAACCACTTTTCGCACTTGTGTTAGTGTTGAAAAACCACTTTTCGCACTTGTGTTGGTGCAGGAAACCACTTTTGCACTTGTATTAGTGTGGAAAAACCACTTTTCGCACTTGTGTTAGTGTTGAAAAACCACTTTTCGCACTTGTGTTAGTGTTGAAAAACCACTTTTCGCACTTGTGTTGGTGCAGGAAACCACTTTTGCACTTGTATTAGTGTGGAAAAAACACTTTTTGCACTTGTGATAGTGTTGAAAAACCACTTTTCGCACTTGTGTTAGTGTTGAAAAACCAGTTTTCGCACTTGTGTTTGTGCAGGAAAACACTTTTGCACTTGTATTAGTGTGGAAAAACCACTTTTCGCACTTGTGTTAGTGTTGACAAACCACTTTTCGCACTTGTGTTAGTGTTGAAAAACCACTTTTCGCACTTGTGTTAGTGTTGAAAAACCACTTTTCGCACTTGTGTTAGTGTTGAAAAACCACTTTTCGCACTTGTGTTGGTGCAGGAAACCACTTTTGCACTTGTATTAGTGTGGAAAAACCACTTTTCGCACTTGTGTTAGTGTTGAAAAACCACTTTTCGCACTTGTGTTAGTGTTGAAAAACCACTTTTCGCACTTGTGTTGGTGCAGGAAACCACTTTTGCACTTGTATTAGTGTGGAAAAACCACTTTTCGCACTTGTGTTAGTGTTGAAAAACCACTTTTCGCACTTGTGTTAGTGTTGAAAAACCACTTTTCGCACTTGTGTTGGTGCAGGAAACCACTTTTGCACTTGTATTAGTGTGGAAAAAACACTATTTGCACTTGTGATAGTGTTGAAAAACCACTTTTCACACTTGTGTTAGTGTTGAAAAACCAGTTTTTGCACTTGTGTTTGTGCAGGAAAACACTTTTGCACTTGTATTAGTGTGGAAAAACCACTTTTCGCACTTGTGTTAGTGTTGAAAAACCACTTTTCGCACTTGTGTTAGTGTTGAAAAACCACTTTTCGCACTTGTGTTAGTGTTGAAAAACCACTTTTCGCACTTGTGTTAGTGTTGAAAAACCTCTTTTCGCACTTGTGTTGGTGCAGGAAACCACTTTTGCACTTGTATTAGTGTGGAAAAAACACTTTTTGCACTTGTGATATTGTTGAAAAACCACTTTTCGCACTTGTGTTAGTGTTGAAAACCCACTTTTCGCACTTGTGTTGGTGCAGGAAACCACGTTTGCACTTGTATTAGTGTGGAAAAAACACTTTTTGCACCTGTGAGAGTGTTGAAAAACCACTTTTCGCACTTGTGTTAGTGTTGAAAAACCAGTTTTCGCACTTGTGTTGGTGCAGGAAACCACTTTTGCACTTGTATTAGTGTGGAAAAAACACTTTTTGCACTTGTGATATTGTTGAAAAACCACTTTTCGCACTTGTGTTAGTGTTGAAAACCCACTTTTCGCACTTGTGTTGGTGCAGGAAACCACGTTTGCACTTGTATTAGTGTGGAAAAAACACTTTTTGCACCTGTGATAGTGTTGAAAAACCACTTTTCGCACTTGTGTTAGTGTTGAAAAACCAGTTTTCGCACTTGTGTTGGTGCAGGAAACCACTTTTGCAATTGTATTAGTGTGGAAAAAACACTTTTTGCACTTGTGATAGTTTTGAAAAACCACTTTTCGCACTTGTGTTAGTGTAGAAAATCCACTTTTCCCACTTGTGTTGGTGCAGGAAACCACTTTTGCACTTGTATTAGTGTAGAAAAAACACTTTTTGCACTTGTATTAGTGTTGAAAAACCACTTTTCGCACTTATGTTAGTGTTGAAAAACCACTTTTCGCACTTGTGTTAGTGTTGAGAAACTACTTTTCGCACTTGTGTTGGTGCAGGAAACCACTTTTGCACTTGTATTAGTGTGGAAAAACCACTTTTCGCACTTGTGTTAGTGTTGAAAAACCACTTTTCGCACTTGTGTTAGTGTTGAAAAACCAGTTTTCGCACTTGTGTTAGTGTTGAAAAACCAGTTTTTGCACTTGTGTTTGTGCAGGAAAACACTTTTGCACTTGTATTAGTGTGGAAAAACCACTTTTCGCACTTGTGTTAGTGTTGAAAAACCACTTTTCGCACTTGTGTTAGTGTTGAAAAACCACTTTTCGCACTTGTGTTAGTGTTTAAAAACCACTTTTCGCACTTGTGTTAGTGTTGAAAAACCTCTTTTCACACTTGTGTTGGTGCAGGAAACCACTTTGCACTTGTATTAGTGTGGAAAAAACACTTTTTGCACCTGTGATATTGTTGAAAAACCACTTTTCGCACTTGTGTTAGTGTTGAAAACCCACTTTTCGCACTTGTGTTGGTGCAGGAAACCACGTTTGCACTTGTATTAGTGTGGAAAAAACACTTTTTGCACCTGTGATAGTGTTGAAAAACCACTTTTCGCACTTGTGTTAGTGTTGAAAAACCAGTTTTCGCACTTGTGTTGGTGCAGGAAACCACTTTTGCACTTGTATTAGTGTGGAAAAAACACTTTTTGCACTTGTGTTAGTGTTGAAAAACCACTTTTCGCACTTGTGTTAGTGTTGAAAAACCTCTTTTCGCACTTGTGTTGGTGCAGGAAACCACTTTTGCACTTGTATTAGTGTGGAAAAAACACTTTTTGCACTTGTGATATTGTTGAAAAACCACTTTTCGCACTTGTGTTAGTGTTGAAAAACCACTTTTTGCACTTGTGTTGGTGCAGGAAACCACTTTTGCACTTGTATTAGTGTGGAAAAAACACTTTTTGCAGCTGTGATAGTGTTGAAAAACCACTTTTTGCACTTGTGTTAGTGTTGAAAAACCAGTTTTCGCACTTGTGTTGGTGCAGGAAACCACTTTTGCACTTGTATTAGTGTGGAAAAAACACTTTTTGCACTTGTGATAGTGTTGAAAAACCACTTTTCGCACTTGTGTTAGTGTTGAAAACCCACTTTTCGCACTTGTGTTGGTGCAGGAAACCACGTTTGCACTTGTATTAGTGTGGAAAAAAATACTTTTTGCACTTGTGATAGTGTTGAAAAACCACTTTTCGCACTTGTGTTAGTGTTGAAAAACCACTTTTCGCACTTGTGTTAGTGTTGAAAAACCACTTTTCGCACTTGTGTTAGTGAAGGAAACCACTTTTTGCACTTGTGTTAGTGTTGAAAAACCAGTTTTCGCACTTGTGTTGGTGCAGGAAACCACTTTTGCACTTGTATTAGTGTGGAAAAAACACTTTTTGCACTTGTGATAGTGTTGAAAAACCACTTTTCGCACTTGTGTTAGTGTTGAAAATCCACTTTTTCAACTTGTGTTGGTGCAGGAAACCACTTTTGCATTTGTATTAGTGTGGAAAAAACACTTTTCGCACTTGTGTTAGTGTTGAAAAACCACTTTTCGCACTTGTGTTAGTGTTGAAAAACCACTTTTCGCACTTGTGTTCGTGTTGAAAAACCACTTTTCGCACTTGTGTTGGTGCAGTAAACCACTTTTGCACTTGTATTAGTGTGGAAAAAACACTTTTTGCACTTGTGATAGTGTTGAAAAACCACTTTTCACACTTGTGTTAGTGTTGAAAAACCACTTTTCGCACCTGTGTTGGTGCAGGAAACCACTTTTGCACTTGTATTAGTGTGGAAAAAACACTTTTTGCACTTGTGATGGTGTTGAAAAACCACTTTTCGCACTTGTGTTAGTGTTGAAAATCCACTTTTCCCACTTGTGTAGGTGCAGGAAACCACTTTTGCACTTGTATTAGTGTGGAAAAAACACTTTTTGCACTTGTGATAGTGTTGAAAAACCACTTTTCGCACTTGTGTTAGTGTTGAAAAACCACTTTTCGCACTTGTGTTAGTGTTGAAAAACCACTTTTCGCACTTGTGTTAGTGTTGAAAAACCACTTTTCGCACTTGTGTTGGTGCAGGAAACCACTTTTGCACTTGTATTAGTGTGGAAAAACCACTTTTCGCACTTGTGTTAGTGTTGAAAAACCACTTTTCGCACTTGTGTTAGTGTTGAAAAACCACTTTTCGCACTTGTGTTGGTGCAGGAAACCACTTTTGCACTTGTATTAGTGTGGAAAAACCACTTTTCGCACTTGTGTTAGTGTTGAAAAACCACTTTTCGCACTTGTGTTAGTGTTGAAAAACCACTTTTCGCACTTGTGTTGGTGCAGGAAACCACTTTTGCACTTGTATTAGTGTGGAAAAAACACTATTTGCACTTGTGATAGTGTTGAAAAACCACTTTTCACACTTGTGTTAGTGTTGAAAAACCAGTTTTTGCACTTGTGTTTGTGCAGGAAAACACTTTTGCACTTGTATTAGTGTGGAAAAACCACTTTTCGCACTTGTGTTAGTGTTGAAAAACCACTTTTCGCACTTGTGTTAGTGTTGAAAAACCACTTTTCGCACTTGTGTTAGTGTTGAAAAACCACTTTTCGCACTTGTGTTAGTGTTGAAAAACCTCTTTTCGCACTTGTGTTGGTGCAGGAAACCACTTTTGCACTTGTATTAGTGTGGAAAAAACACTTTTTGCACTTGTGATGGTGTTGAAAAACCACTTTTCGCACTTGTGTTAGTGTTGAAAATCCACTTTTCCCACTTGTGTAGGTGCAGGAAACCACTTTTGCACTTGTATTAGTGTGGAAAAACCACTTTTCGCACTTGTGTTAGTGTTGACAAACCACTTTTCGCACTTGTGTTAGTGTTGAAAAACCACTTTTCGCACTTGTGTTAGTGTTGAAAAACCACTTTTCGCACTTGTGTTAGTGTTGAAAAACCACTTTTCGCACTGTGTTGGTGCAGGAAACCACTTTTGCACTTGTATTAGTGTGGAAAAACCACTTTTCGCACTTGTGTTAGTGTTGAAAAACCACTTTTCGCACTTGTGTTAGTGTTGAAAAACCACTTTTCGCACTTGTGTTGGTGCAGGAAACCACTTTTGCACTTGTATTAGTGTGGAAAAACCACTTTTCGCACTTGTGTTAGTGTTGAAAAACCACTTTTCGCACTTGTGTTAGTGTTGAAAAACCACTTTTCGCACTTGTGTTGGTGCAGGAAACCACTTTTGCACTTGTATTAGTGTGGAAAAAACACTATTTGCACTTGTGATAGTGTTGAAAAACCACTTTTCACACTTGTGTTAGTGTTGAAAAACCAGTTTTTGCACTTGTGTTTGTGCAGGAAAACACTTTTGCACTTGTATTAGTGTGGAAAAACCACTTTTCGCACTTGTGTTAGTGTTGAAAAACCACTTTTCGCACTTGTGTTAGTGTTGAAAAACCACTTTTCGCACTTGTGTTAGTGTTGAAAAACCACTTTTCGCACTTGTGTTAGTGTTGAAAAACCTCTTTTCGCACTTGTGTTGGTGCAGGAAACCACTTTTGCACTTGTATTAGTGTGGAAAAAACACTTTTTGCACTTGTGATATTGTTGAAAAACCACTTTTCGCACTTGTGTTAGTGTTGAAAACCCACTTTTCGCACTTGTGTTGGTGCAGGAAACCACGTTTGCACTTGTATTAGTGTGGAAAAAACACTTTTTGCACCTGTGAGAGTGTTGAAAAACCACTTTTCGCACTTGTGTTAGTGTTGAAAAACCAGTTTTCGCACTTGTGTTGGTGCAGGAAACCACTTTTGCACTTGTATTAGTGTGGAAAAAACACTATTTGCACTTGTGATAGTGTTGAAAAACCACTTTTCACACTTGTGTTAGTGTTGAAAAACCAGTTTTTGCACTTGTGTTTGTGCAGGAAAACACTTTTGCACTTGTATTAGTGTGGAAAAACCACTTTTCGCACTTGTGTTAGTGTTGAAAAACCACTTTTCGCACTTGTGTTAGTGTTGAAAAACCACTTTTCGCACTTGTGTTAGTGTTGAAAAACCACTTTTCGCACTTGTGTTAGTGTTGAAAAACCTCTTTTCGCACTTGTGTTGGTGCAGGAAACCACTTTTGCACTTGTATTAGTGTGGAAAAAACACTTTTTGCACTTGTGATATTGTTGAAAAACCACTTTTCGCACTTGTGTTAGTGTTGAAAACCCACTTTTCGCACTTGTGTTGGTGCAGGAAACCACGTTTGCACTTGTATTAGTGTGGAAAAAACACTTTTTGCACCTGTGAGAGTGTTGAAAAACCACTTTTCGCACTTGTGTTAGTGTTGAAAAACCAGTTTTCGCACTTGTGTTGGTGCAGGAAACCACTTTTGCACTTGTATTAGTGTGGAAAAAACACTTTTTGCACTTGTGATATTGTTGAAAAACCACTTTTCGCACTTGTGTTAGTGTTGAAAACCCACTTTTCGCACTTGTGTTGGTGCAGGAAACCACGTTTGCACTTGTATTAGTGTGGAAAAAACACTTTTTGCACCTGTGATAGTGTTGAAAAACCACTTTTCGCACTTGTGTTAGTGTTGAAAAACCAGTTTTCGCACTTGTGTTGGTGCAGGAAACCACTTTTGCAATTGTATTAGTGTGGAAAAAACACTTTTTGCACTTGTGATAGTTTTGAAAAACCACTTTTCGCACTTGTGTTAGTGTAGAAAATCCACTTTTCCCACTTGTGTTGGTGCAGGAAACCACTTTTGCACTTGTATTAGTGTAGAAAAAACACTTTTTGCACTTGTATTAGTGTTGAAAAACCACTTTTCGCACTTATGTTAGTGTTGAAAAACCACTTTTCGCACTTGTGTTAGTGTTGAAAAACTACTTTTCGCACTTGTGTTGGTGCAGGAAACCACTTTTGCACTTGTATTAGTGTGGAAAAACCACTTTTCGCACTTGTGTTAGTGTTGAAAAACCACTTTTCGCACTTGTGTTAGTGTTGAAAAACCACTTTTCGCACTTGTGTTAGTGTTGAAAAACCAGTTTTCGCACTTGTGTTTGTGCAGGAAAACACTTTTGCACTTGTATTAGTGTGGAAAAACCACTTTTCGCACTTGTGTTAGTGTTGAAAAACCACTTTTCGCACTTGTGTTAGTGTTGAAAAACCACTTTTCGCACTTGTGTTAGTGTTGAAAAACCACTTTTCGCACTTGTGTTAGTGTTGAAAAACCTCTTTTCACACTTGTGTTGGTGCAGGAAACCACTTTGCACTTGTATTAGTGTGGAAAAAACACTTTTTGCACCTGTGATATTGTTGAAAAACCACTTTTCGCACTTGTGTTAGTGTTGAAAACCCACTTTTCGCACTTGTGTTGGTGCAGGAAACCACGTTTGCACTTGTATTAGTGTGGAAAAAACACTTTTTGCACCTGTGATAGTGTTGAAAAACCACTTTTCGCACTTGTGTTAGTGTTGAAAAACCAGTTTTCGCACTTGTGTTGGTGCAGGAAACCACTTTTGCACTTGTATTAGTGTGGAAAAAACACTTTTTGCACTTGTGTTAGTGTTGAAAAACCACTTTTCGCACTTGTGTTAGTGTTGAAAAACCTCTTTTCGCACTTGTGTTGGTGCAGGAAACCACTTTTGCACTTGTATTAGTGTGGAAAAAACACTTTTTGCACTTGTGATATTGTTGAAAAACCACTTTTCGCACTTGTGTTAGTGTTGAAAAACCACTTTTTGCACTTGTGTTGGTGCAGGAAACCACTTTTGCACTTGTATTAGTGTGGAAAAAACACTTTTTGCAGCTGTGATAGTGTTGAAAAACCACTTTTTGCACTTGTGTTAGTGTTGAAAAACCAGTTTTCGCACTTGTGTTGGTGCAGGAAACCACTTTTGCACTTGTATTAGTGTGGAAAAAACACTTTTTGCACTTGTGATAGTGTTGAAAAACCACTTTTCGCACTTGTGTTAGTGTTGAAAACCCACTTTTCGCACTTGTGTTGGTGCAGGAAACCACGTTTGCACTTGTATTAGTGTGGAAAAAAATACTTTTTGCACTTGTGATAGTGTTGAAAAACCACTTTTCGCACTTGTGTTAGTGTTGAAAAACCACTTTTCGCACTTGTGTTAGTGTTGAAAAACCACTTTTCGCACTTGTGTTAGTGAAGGAAACCACTTTTTGCACTTGTGTTAGTGTTGAAAAACCAGTTTTCGCACTTGTGTTGGTGCAGGAAACCACTTTTGCACTTGTATTAGTGTGGAAAAAACACTTTTTGCACTTGTGATAGTGTTGAAAAACCACTTTTCGCACTTGTGTTAGTGTTGAAAATCCACTTTTTCAACTTGTGTTGGTGCAGGAAACCACTTTTGCATTTGTATTGGTGTGGAAAAAACACTTTTCGCACTTGTGTTAGTGTTGAAAAACCACTTTTCGCACTTGTGTTAGTGTTGAAAAACCACTTTTCGCACTTGTGTTCGTGTTGAAAAACCACTTTTCGCACTTGTGTTGGTGCAGTAAACCACTTTTGCACTTGTATTAGTGTGGAAAAAACACTTTTTGCACTTGTGATAGTGTTGAAAAACCACTTTTCACACTTGTGTTAGTGTTGAAAAACCACTTTTCGCACCTGTGTTGGTGCAGGAAACCACTTTTGCACTTGTATTAGTGTGGAAAAAACACTTTTTGCACTTGTGATGGTGTTGAAAAACCACTTTTCGCACTTGTGTTAGTGTTGAAAATCCACTTTTCCCACTTGTGTAGGTGCAGGAAACCACTTTTGCACTTGTATTAGTGTGGAAAAAACACTTTTTGCACTTGTGATAGTGTTGAAAAACCACTTTTCGCACTTGTGTTGGTGCAGGAAACCACTTTTGCACTTGTATTAGTGTGGAAAAACCACTTTTCGCACTTGTGTTAGTGTTGAAAAACCACTTTTCGCACTTGTGTTGGTGCAGGAAACCACTTTTGCACTTGTATTAGTGTGGAAAAAACACTTTTCGCACTTGTGATAGTGTTGAAAAACCACTTTTCGCACTTGTGTTAGTGTTGAAAAACCAGTTTTCGCACTTGTGTTGGTGCAGGAAACCACTTTTCCACTTGTATTAGTGTGGAAAAAACACTTTTTTCACTTGTGATAGTGTTGAAAAACCACTTTTCGCACTTGTGTTAGTGTTGAAAATCCACTTTTCCCACTTGTGTTGGTGCAGGAAACCACTTTTGCACTTGTATTAGTGTGGAAAAAACACTTTTTGCACTTGTGATAGTGTTGTAAAACCACTTTTCGCACTTGTGTTCGTGTTAAAAAACTAGTTTTCGCACTTGTGTTTGTGCAGGAAACCACTTTTGCACTTGTATTAGTGTGGAAAAACCACTTTTCGCACTTGTGTTAGTGTTGAAAAACCACTTTTCGCACTTGTGTTAGTGTTGAAAAACCACTTTTCGCACTTGTGTTAGTGTTGAAAAACCACTTTTCGCACTTGTGTTAGTGTTGAAAAACCACTTTTTCGCACTTGTTAGTGTTGAAAAACCACTTTTCGCACTTGTGTTAGTGTTGAAAATCCACTTTTCCCACTTGTGTTGGTGCAGGAAACCACTTTTGCACTTGTATTAGTGTGGAAAAAACACTTTTTGCACTTGTGATAGTGTTGAAAAACCACTTTTCGCACTTGTGTTAGTGTTGAAAAACCACTTTTCGCACTTGTGTTTGTGCAGGAAACCACTTTTGCACTTGTATTAGTGTGGCAAAAACCACTTTTCGCACTTGTGATAGTGTTGAAAAACCACTTTTCGCACTTGTGTTAGTGTTGAAAAACCACTTTTCGCACTTGTGTTAGTGTTGAAAAACCACTTTTCGCACTTGTGTTGGTACAGGAAACCACTTTTGCACTTGTATTAGTGTGGAAAAACCACTTTTCGCACTTGTGTTGGTGTTGAAAAACCACTTTTCGCACTTGTGTTGGTGCAGGAAACCACTTTTGCACTTGTATTAGTGTGGAAAAAACACTTTTTGCACTTATGATAGTGTTGAAAAACCACTTTTCGCACTTGTGTTAGTGTTGAAAAACCACTTTTCGCACTTGTGTTGGTGCAGGAAACCACTTTTGCACTTGTATTAGTGTGGAAAAACCACTTTTCGCACTTGTGTTAGTGTTGAAAAACCACTTTTCACACTTGTGTTGGTGTTGAAAAACCACTTTTCGCACTTGTGTTAGTGTTGAAAAACCACTTTTCGCACTTGTGTTAGTGTTGAAAAACCACTTTTCGCACTTGTGTTGGTGAAGGAAACCACTTTTGCAATTGTATTAGTGTGGAAAAAACACTTTTTGCACTTGTGATAGTGTTGAAAAACCACTTTTCACACTTGTGTTAGTGTTGAAAAACCACTTTTCGCACTTTAGTTGGTGCAGGAAACCACTTTTGCACTTGTATTAGTGTGGAAAAAACACTTTTTGCACTTGTGATAGTGTTGAAAAACCACTTTTCGCACTTGTGTTAGTGTTGAAAAACCACTTTTCGCACTTGTGTTAGTATTGAAAAACCACTTTTCGCACTTGTGTTGGTGCAGGAAACCACTTTTGCACTTGTATTAGTGTGGAAAAACCACTTTTCGCACTTGTGTTAGTGTTGAAAAACCACTTTTCGCACTTGTGTTAGTGTTGAAAAACCACTTTTCGCACTTGTGTTAGTGTTGAAAACCCACTTTTCGCACTTGTGTTGGTGCAGGAAACCACGTTTGCACTTGTATTAGTGTGGAAAAAACACTTTTTGCACCTGTGATAGTGTTGAAAAACCACTTTTCGCACTTGTGTTAGTGTTGAAAAACCAGTTTTCGCACTTGTGTTGGTGCAGGAAACCACTTTTGCACTTGTATTAGTGTGGAAAAAACACTTTTTGCACTTGTGTTAGTGTTGAAAAACCACTTTTCGCACTTGTGTTAGTGTTGAAAAACTTCTTTTCGCACTTGTGTTGGTGCAGGAAACCACTTTTGCACTTGTATTAGTGTGGAAAAAACACTTTTTGCACTTGTGATATTGTTGAAAAACCACTTTTCGCACTTGTGTTAGTGTTGAAAAACCACTTTTTGCACTTGTGTTGGTGCAGGAAACCACTTTTGCACTTGTATTAGTGTGGAAAAAACACTTTTTGCAGCTGTGATAGTGTTGAAAAACCACTTTTTGCACTTGTGTTAGTGTTGAAAAACCAGTTTTCGCACTTGTGTTGGTGCAGGAAACCACTTTTGCACTTGTATTAGTGTGGAAAAAACACTTTTTGCACTTGTGATAGTGTTGAAAAACCACTTTTCGCACTTGTGTTAGTGTTGAAAACCCACTTTTCGCACTTGTGTTGGTGCAGGAAACCACGTTTTCACTTGTATTAGTGTGGAAAAAATACTTTTTGCACTTGTGATAGTGTTGAAAAACCACTTTTCGCACTTGTGTTAGTGTTGAAAAACCACTTTTCGCACTTGTGTTAGTGTTGAAAAACCACTTTTCGCACTTGTGTTAGTGAAGGAAACCACTTTTTGCACTTGTGTTAGTGTTGAAAAACCAGTTTTCGCACTTGTGTTGGTGCAGGAAACCACTTTTGCACTTGTATTAGTGTGGAAAAAACACTTTTTGCACTTGTGATAGTGTTGAAAAACCACTTTTCGCACTTGTGTTAGTGTTGAAAATCCACTTTTTCAACTTGTGTTGGTGCAGGAAACCACTTTTGCATTTGTATTAGTGTGGAAAAAACACTTTTCGCACTTGTGTTAGTGTTGAAAAACCACTTTTCGCACTTGTGTTAGTTTTGAAAAACCACTTTTCGCACTTGTGTTCGTGTTGAAAAACCACTTTTCGCACTTGTGTTGGTGCAGTAAACCACTTTTGCACTTGTATTAGTGTGGAAAAAACACTTTTTGCACTTGTGATAGTGTTGAAAAACCACTTTTCACACTTGTGTTAGTGTTGAAAAACCACTTTTCGCACCTGTGTTGGTGCAGGAAACCACTTTTGCACTTGTATTAGTGTGGAAAAAACACTTTTTGCACTTGTGATGGTGTTGAAAAACCACTTTTCGCACTTGTGTTAGTGTTGAAAATCCACTTTTCCCACTTGTGTAGGTGCAGGAAACCACTTTTGCACTTGTATTAGTGTGGAAAAAACACTTTTTGCACTTGTGATAGTGTTGAAAAACCACTTTTCGCACTTGTGTTGGTGCAGGAAACCACTTTTGCACTTGTATTAGTGTGGAAAAACCACTTTTCGCACTTGTGTTAGTGTTGAAAAACCACTTTTCGCACTTGTGTTGGTGCAGGAAACCACTTTTGCACTTGTATTAGTGTGGAAAAAACACTTTTCGCACTTGTGATAGTGTTGAAAAACCACTTTTCGCACTTGTGTTAGTGTTGAAAAACCAGTTTTCGCACTTGTGTTGGTGCAGGAAACCACTTTTCCACTTGTATTAGTGTGGAAAAAACACTTTTTTCACTTGTGATAGTGTTGAAAAACCACTTTTCGCACTTGTGTTAGTGTTGAAAATCCACTTTTCCCACTTGTGTTGGTGCAGGAAACCACTTTTGCACTTGTATTAGTGTGGAAAAAACACTTTTTGCACTTGTGATAGTGTTGTAAAACCACTTTTCGCACTTGTGTTCGTGTTAAAAAACTAGTTTTCGCACTTGTGTTTGTGCAGGAAACCACTTTTGCACTTGTATTAGTGTGGAAAAACCACTTTTCGCACTTGTGTTAGTGTTGAAAAACCACTTTTCGCACTTGTGTTAGTGTTGAAAAACCACTTTTCGCACTTGTGTTAGTGTTGAAAAACCACTTTTCGCACTTGTGTTAGTGTTGAAAAACCACTTTTTCGCACTTGTTAGTGTTGAAAAACCACTTTTCGCACTTGTGTTAGTGTTGAAAATCCACTTTTCCCACTTGTGTTGGTGCAGGAAACCACTTTTGCACTTGTATTAGTGTGGAAAAAACACTTTTTGCACTTGTGATAGTGTTGAAAAACCACTTTTCGCACTTGTGTTAGTGTTGAAAAACCACTTTTCGCACTTGTGTTTGTGCAGGAAACCACTTTTGCACTTGTATTAGTGTGGCAAAAACCACTTTTCGCACTTGTGATAGTGTTGAAAAACCACTTTTCGCACTTGTGTTAGTGTTGAAAAACCACTTTTCGCACTTGTGTTAGTGTTGAAAAACCACTTTTCGCACTTGTGTTGGTACAGGAAACCACTTTTGCACTTGTATTAGTGTGGAAAAACCACTTTTCGCACTTGTGTTAGTGTTGAAAAACCACTTTTCGCACTTGTGTTGGTGTTGAAAAACCACTTTTCGCACTTGTGTTGGTGCAGGAAACCACTTTTGCACTTGTATTAGTGTGGAAAAAACACTTTTTGCACTTATGATAGTGTTGAAAAACCACTTTTCGCACTTGTGTTAGTGTTGAAAAACCACTTTTCGCACTTGTGTTGGTGCAGGAAACCACTTTTGCACTTGTATTAGTGTGGAAAAACCACTTTTCGCACTTGTGTTAGTGTTGAAAAACCACTTTTCACACTTGTGTTGGTGTTGAAAAACCACTTTTCGCACTTGTGTTAGTGTTGAAAAACCACTTTTCGCACTTGTGTTAGTGTTGAAAAACCACTTTTCGCACTTGTGTTGGTGAAGGAAACCACTTTTGCAATTGTATTAGTGTGGAAAAAACACTTTTTGCACTTGTGATAGTGTTGAAAAACCACTTTTCACACTTGTGTTAGTGTTGAAAAACCACTTTTCGCACTTTAGTTGGTGCAGGAAACCACTTTTGCACTTGTATTAGTGTGGAAAAAACACTTTTTGCACTTGTGATAGTGTTGAAAAACCACTTTTCGCACTTGTGTTAGTGTTGAAAAACCACTTTTCGCACTTGTGTTAGTATTGAAAAACCACTTTTCGCACTTGTGTTGGTGCAGGAAACCACTTTTGCACTTGTATTAGTGTGGAAAAACCACTTTTTGCACTTGTGATAGTGTTGAAAAACCACTTTTCGCACTTGTGTTAGTGTTGAAAAACCAGTTTTCGCACTTGTGTTTGTGCAGGAAAACACTTTTGCACTTGTATTAGTGTGGAAAAACCACTTTTCGCACTTGTGTTTGTGTTGAAAAACCACTTTTCGCACTTGTGTTGGTGCAGGAAACCACTTTTGCACTTGTATTAGTGTTGAAAAACCACTTTTCGCACTTGTGTTAGTCTTGAAAAACCACTTTTCGCACTTGTGTTGGTGCAGGAAACCACTTTTGCACTTGTATTAGTGTGGAGAAACCACTTTTCGCACTTGTGTTATTGTTGAAAAACCACTTATCGCACTTGTGTTAGTGTTGAAAAACCACTTTTCGCACTCGTGTTGGTGCAGGAAACCACTTTTGCACTTGTATTAGTGTGGAAAAAACACTTTTTGCACTTGTGATAGTGTTGAAAAACCACTTTTCGCACTTGTGTTAGTGTTGAAAAACCAGTTTTCGCACTTGTGTTTGTGCAGGAAAACACTTTTGCACTTGTATTAGTGTGGAAAAACCACTTTTCGCACTTGTGTTAGTGTTGAAAAACCACTTTTCGCACTTGTGTTAGTGTTGAAAAACCACTTTTCGCACTTGTGTTGGTGCAGGAAACCACTTTTGCACTTGTATTAGTGTGGAAAAACCACTTTTCGCACTTGTGTTAGTGTTGAAAAACCACTTTTCGCACTTGTGTTAGTGTTGAAAAACCACTTTTCGCACTTGTGTTGGTGCAGGAAACCACTTTTGCACTTGTATTAGTGTGGAAAAACCACTTTTCGCACTTGTGTTAGTGTTGAAAAACCACTTTTCGCACTTGTGTTAGTGTTGAAAAACCACTTTTCGCACTTGTGTTGGTGCAGGAAACCACTTTTGCACTTGTATTAGTGTGGAAAAAACACTTTTTGCACTTGTGATAGTGTTGAAAAACCACTTTTCGCACTTGTGTTAGTGTTGAAAAACCAGTTTTCGCACTTGTGTTTGTGCAGGAAAACACTTTTGCACTTGTATTAGTGTGGAAAAACCACTTTTCGCACTTGTGTTTGTGTTGAAAAACCACTTTTCGCACTTGTGTTAGTGTTGAAAAACCACTTTTCGCACTTGTGTTAGTGTTGAAAAACCACTTTTCGCACTTGTGTTAGTGTTGAAAAACCTCTTTTCGCACTTGTGTTGGTGCAGGAAACCACTTTTGCACTTGTATTAGTGTGGAAAAACACTTTTTGCACTTGTGATATTGTTGAAAAACCACTTTTCGCACTTGTGTTAGTGTAGAAAATCCACTTTTCCCACTTGTGTTGGTGCAGGAAACCACTTTTGCACTTGTATTAGTGTTGAAAAACCACTTTTCGCACTTGTGTTAGTCTTGAAAAACCACTTTTTGCACTTGTGTTAGTGTTGAAAAACCACTTTTCGCACTTGTGTTGGTGCAGGAAACCACTTTTGCACTTGTATTAGTGTGGAAAAACCACTTTTCGTACTTGTGTTATTGTTGAAAAACCACTTATCGCACTTGTGTTAGTGTTGAAAAACCACTTTTCGCACTTGTGTTGGTGCAGGAAACCACTTTTGCACTTGTATTAGTGTGGAAAAAACACTTTTTGCACTTGTGATAGTGTTGAAAAACCACTTTTCGCACTTGTGTTAGTGTTGAAAAACCAGTTTTCGCACTTGTGTTTGTGCAGGAAAACACTTTTGCACTTGTATTAGTGTGGAAAAACCACTTTTCGCACTTGTGTTGGTGCAGGAAACCACGTTTGCACTTGTATTAGTGTGGAAAAAACACTTTTTGCACCTGTGATAGTGTTGAAAAACCACTTTTCGCACTTGTGTTAGTGTTGAAAAACCAGTTTTCGCACTTGTGTTGGTGCAGGAAACCACTTTTGCACTTGTATTAGTGTGGAAAAAACACTTTTTGCACTTGTGATAGTTTTGAAAAACCACTTTTCGCACTTGTGTTAGTGTAGAAAATCCACTTTTCCCACTTGTGTTGGTGCAGGAAACCACTTTTGCACTTGCATTAGTGTGGAAAAAACACTTTTTGCACTTGTAGTAGTGTTGAAAAACCACTTTTCGCACTTGTGTTAGTGTTGAAAAACCAGTTTTCGCACTTGTGTTGGTGCAGGAAACCACTTTTGCACTTGTATTAGTGTGGAAAAAACACTTTTTGCACCTGTGATAGTGTTGAAAAACCACTTTTCGCACTTGTGTTAGTGTTGAAAAACCAGTTTTCGCACTTGTGTTGGTGCAGGAAACCACTTTTGCACTTGTATTAGTGTGGAAAAAACACTTTTTGCACTTGTGATAGTTTTGAAAAACCACTTTTCGCACTTGTGTTAGTGTAGAAAATCCACTTTTCCCACTTGTGTTGGTGCAGGAAACCACTTTTGCACTTGTATTCGTGTGGAAAAAACACTTTTTGCACTTGTAGTAGTGTTGAAAAACCACTTTTCGCACTTGTGTTAGTGTTGAAAAACCACTTTTCGCACTTGTGTTAGTGTTGAAAAACCACTTTTCGCACTTGTGTTGGTGCAGGAAACCACTTTTGCACTTGTATTAGTGTGGAAAAACCACTTTTCGCACTTGTGTTAGTGTTGAAAAACCACTTTTCGCACTTGTGTTAGTGTTGAAAAACCAGTTTTCGCACTTGTGTTGGTGCAGGAAACCACTTTTGCACTTGTATTAGTGTGGAAAAAACACTTTTTGCACTTGTGATAGTGTTGAAAAACCACTTTTCGCACTTGTGTTAGTGTTGAAAAACCAGTTTTCGCACTTGTGTTTGTGCAGGAAAACACTTTTGCACTTGTATTAGTGTGGAAAAACCACTTTTCGCACTTGTGTTAGTGTTGAAAAACCACTTTTCGCACTTGTGTTAGTGTTGAAAAACCACTTTTCGCACTTGTGTTAGTGTTGAAAAACCAGTTTTCGCACTTGTGTTGGTGCAGGAAACCACTTTTGCACTTGTATTAGTGTGGAAAAAACACTTTTTGCACTTGTGATAGTTTTGAAAAACCACTTTTCGCACTTGTGTTAGTGTAGAAAATCCACTTTTCCCACTTGTGTTGGTGCAGGAAACCACTTTTGCACGTGTATTAGTGTGGAAAAAACACTTTTTGCACTTGTATTAGTGTTGAAAAACCACTTTTCGCACTTGTGTTAGTGTTGAAAAACCACTTTTCGCACTTGTGTTAGTGTTGAAAAACCACTTTTCGCACTTGTGTTGGTGCAGGAAACCACTTTTGCACTTGTATTAGTGTGGAAAAACCACTTTTCGCACTTGTGTTAGTGTTGAAAAACCACTTTTCGCACTTGTGTTAGTGTTGAAAAACCACTTTTCGCACTTGTGTTGGTGCAGGAAACCACTTTTGCACTTGTATTAGTGTGGAAAAAACACTTTTTGCACTTGTGATAGTGTTGAAAAACCACTTTTCGCACTTGTGTTAGTGTTGAAAAACCAGTTTTCGCACTTGTGTTTGTGCAGGAAAACACTTTTGCACTTGTATTAGTGTGGAAAAACCACTTTTCGCACTTGTGTTAGTGTTGACAAACCACTTTTCGCACTTGTGTTAGTGTTGAAAAACCACTTTTCGCACTTGTGTTAGTGTTGAAAAACCACTTTTCGCACTTGTGTTAGTGTTGAAAAACCTCTTTTCGCACTTGTGTTGGTGCAGGAAACCACTTTTGCACTTGTATTAGTGTGGAAAAAACACTTTTTGCACTTGTGATATTGTTGAAAAACCACTTTTCGCACTTGTGTTAGTGTTGAAAACCCACTTTTTGCACTTGTGTTGGTGCAGGAAACCACGTTTGCACTTGTATTAGTGTGGAAAAAACACTTTTTGCACCTGTGAGAGTGTTGAAAAACCACTTTTCGCACTTGTGTTAGTGTTGAAAAACCAGTTTTCGCACTTGTATTGGTGCAGGAAACCACTTTTGCACTTGTATTAGTGTGGAAAAAACACTTTTTGCACTTGTGATATTGTTGAAAAACCACTTTTCGCACTTGTGTTAGTGTTGAAAACCCACTTTTCGCACTTGTGTTGGTGCAGGAAACCACGTTTGCACTTGTATTAGTGTGGAAAAAACACTTTTTGCACCTGTGATAGTGTTGAAAAACCACTTTTCGCACTTGTGTTAGTGTTGAAAAACCAGTTTTCGCACTTGTGTTGGTGCAGGAAACCACTTTTGCAATTGTATTAGTGTGGAAAAAACACTTTTTGCACTTGTGATAGTTTTGAAAAACCACTTTTCGCACTTGTGTTAGTGTAGAAAATCCACTTTTCCCACTTGTGTTGGTGCAGGAAACCACTTTTGCACTTGTATTAGTGTAGAAAAAACACTTTTTGCACTTGTATTAGTGTTGAAAAACCACTTTTCGCACTTGTGTTAGTGTTGAAAAACCACTTTTCGCACTTGTGTTAGTGTTGAAAAACTACTTTTCGCACTTGTGTTGGTGCAGGAAACCACTTTTGCACTTGTATTAGTGTGGAAAAACCACTTTTCGCACTTGTGTTAGTGTTGAAAAACCACTTTTCGCACTTGTGTTAGTGTTGAAAAACCACTTTTCGCACTTGTGTTAGTGTTGAAAAACCAGTTTTCGCACTTGTGTTTGTGCAGGAAAACACTTTTGCACTTGTATTAGTGTGGAAAAACCACTTTTCGCACTTGTGTTAGTGTTGAAAAACCACTTTTCGCACTTGTGTTAGTGTTGAAAAACCACTTTTCGCACTTGTGTTAGTGTTGAAAAACCACTTTTCGCACTTGTGTTAGTGTTGAAAAACCTCTTTTCACACTTGTGTTGGTGCAGGAAACCACTTTGCACTTGTATTAGTGTGGAAAAAACACTTTTTGCACCTGTGATATTGTTGAAAAACCACTTTTCGCACTTGTGTTAGTGTTGAAAACCCACTTTTCGCACTTGTGTTGGTGCAGGAAACCACGTTTGCACTTGTATTAGTGTGGAAAAAACACTTTTTGCACTTGTGATAGTTTTGAAAAACCACTTTTCGCACTTGTGTTAGTGTTGAAAAACCAGTTTTCGCACTTGTGTTGGTGCAGGAAACCACTTTTGCACTTGTATTAGTGTGGAAAAAACACTTTTTGCACCTGTGATAGTGTTGAAAAACCACTTTTCGCACTTGTGTTAGTGTTGAAAAACCAGTTTTCGCACTTGTGTTGGTGCAGGAAACCACTTTTGCACTTGTATTAGTGTGGAAAAAACACTTTTTGCACTTGTGATAGTTTTGAAAAACCACTTTTCGCACTTGTGTTAGTGTAGAAAATCCACTTTTCCCACTTGTGTTGGTGCAGGAAACCACTTTTGCACTTGTATTCGTGTGGAAAAAACACTTTTTGCACTTGTAGTAGTGTTGAAAAACCACTTTTCGCACTTGTGTTAGTGTTGAAAAACCACTTTTCGCACTTGTGTTAGTGTTGAAAAACCACTTTTCGCACTTGTGTTGGTGCAGGAAACCACTTTTGCACTTGTATTAGTGTGGAAAAACCACTTTTCGCACTTGTGTTAGTGTTGAAAAACCACTTTTCGCACTTGTGTTAGTGTTGAAAAACCAGTTTTCGCACTTGTGTTGGTGCAGGAAACCACTTTTGCACTTGTATTAGTGTGGAAAAAACACTTTTTGCACTTGTGATAGTGTTGAAAAACCACTTTTCGCACTTGTGTTAGTGTTGAAAAACCAGTTTTCGCACTTGTGTTTGTGCAGGAAAACACTTTTGCACTTGTATTAGTGTGGAAAAACCACTTTTCGCACTTGTGTTAGTGTTGAAAAACCACTTTTCGCACTTGTGTTAGTGTTGAAAAACCACTTTTCGCACTTGTGTTAGTGTTGAAAAACCAGTTTTCGCACTTGTGTTGGTGCAGGAAACCACTTTTGCACTTGTATTAGTGTGGAAAAAACACTTTTTGCACTTGTGATAGTTTTGAAAAACCACTTTTCGCACTTGTGTTAGTGTAGAAAATCCACTTTTCCCACTTGTGTTGGTGCAGGAAACCACTTTTGCACGTGTATTAGTGTGGAAAAAACACTTTTTGCACTTGTATTAGTGTTGAAAAACCACTTTTCGCACTTGTGTTAGTGTTGAAAAACCACTTTTCGCACTTGTGTTAGTGTTGAAAAACCACTTTTCGCACTTGTGTTGGTGCAGGAAACCACTTTTGCACTTGTATTAGTGTGGAAAAACCACTTTTCGCACTTGTGTTAGTGTTGAAAAACCACTTTTCGCACTTGTGTTAGTGTTGAAAAACCACTTTTCGCACTTGTGTTGGTGCAGGAAACCACTTTTGCACTTGTATTAGTGTGGAAAAAACACTTTTTGCACTTGTGATAGTGTTGAAAAACCACTTTTCGCACTTGTGTTAGTGTTGAAAAACCAGTTTTCGCACTTGTGTTTGTGCAGGAAAACACTTTTGCACTTGTATTAGTGTGGAAAAACCACTTTTCGCACTTGTGTTAGTGTTGACAAACCACTTTTCGCACTTGTGTTAGTGTTGAAAAACCACTTTTCGCACTTGTGTTAGTGTTGAAAAACCACTTTTCGCACTTGTGTTAGTGTTGAAAAACCTCTTTTCGCACTTGTGTTGGTGCAGGAAACCACTTTTGCACTTGTATTAGTGTGGAAAAAACACTTTTTGCACTTGTGATATTGTTGAAAAACCACTTTTCGCACTTGTGTTAGTGTTGAAAACCCACTTTTTGCACTTGTGTTGGTGCAGGAAACCACGTTTGCACTTGTATTAGTGTGGAAAAAACACTTTTTGCACCTGTGAGAGTGTTGAAAAACCACTTTTCGCACTTGTGTTAGTGTTGAAAAACCAGTTTTCGCACTTGTATTGGTGCAGGAAACCACTTTTGCACTTGTATTAGTGTGGAAAAAACACTTTTTGCACTTGTGATATTGTTGAAAAACCACTTTTCGCACTTGTGTTAGTGTTGAAAACCCACTTTTCGCACTTGTGTTGGTGCAGGAAACCACGTTTGCACTTGTATTAGTGTGGAAAAAACACTTTTTGCACCTGTGATAGTGTTGAAAAACCACTTTTCGCACTTGTGTTAGTGTTGAAAAACCAGTTTTCGCACTTGTGTTGGTGCAGGAAACCACTTTTGCAATTGTATTAGTGTGGAAAAAACACTTTTTGCACTTGTGATAGTTTTGAAAAACCACTTTTCGCACTTGTGTTAGTGTAGAAAATCCACTTTTCCCACTTGTGTTGGTGCAGGAAACCACTTTTGCACTTGTATTAGTGTAGAAAAAACACTTTTTGCACTTGTATTAGTGTTGAAAAACCACTTTTCGCACTTGTGTTAGTGTTGAAAAACCACTTTTCGCACTTGTGTTAGTGTTGAAAAACTACTTTTCGCACTTGTGTTGGTGCAGGAAACCACTTTTGCACTTGTATTAGTGTGGAAAAACCACTTTTCGCACTTGTGTTAGTGTTGAAAAACCACTTTTCGCACTTGTGTTAGTGTTGAAAAACCACTTTTCGCACTTGTGTTAGTGTTGAAAAACCAGTTTTCGCACTTGTGTTTGTGCAGGAAAACACTTTTGCACTTGTATTAGTGTGGAAAAACCACTTTTCGCACTTGTGTTAGTGTTGAAAAACCACTTTTCGCACTTGTGTTAGTGTTGAAAAACCACTTTTCGCACTTGTGTTAGTGTTGAAAAACCACTTTTCGCACTTGTGTTAGTGTTGAAAAACCTCTTTTCACACTTGTGTTGGTGCAGGAAACCACTTTGCACTTGTATTAGTGTGGAAAAAACACTTTTTGCACCTGTGATATTGTTGAAAAACCACTTTTCGCACTTGTGTTAGTGTTGAAAACCCACTTTTCGCACTTGTGTTGGTGCAGGAAACCACGTTTGCACTTGTATTAGTGTGGAAAAAACACTTTTTGCACCTGTGATAGTGTTGAAAAACCACTTTTCGCACTTGTGTTAGTGTTGAAAAACCAGTTTTCGCACTTGTGTTGGTGCAGGAAACCACTTTTGCACTTGTATTAGTGTGGAAAAAACACTTTTTGCACTTGTGTTAGTGTTGAAAAACCACTTTTCGCACTTGTGTTAGTGTTGAAAAACCACTTTTCGCACTTGTGTTGGTGCAGGAAACCACTTTTGCACTTGTATTAGTGTGGAAAAAACACTTTTTGCACTTGTGATATTGTTGAAAAACCACTTTTCGCACTTGTGTTAGTGTTGAAAAACCACTTTTTGCACTTGTGTTGGTGCAGGAAACCACTTTTGCACTTGTATTAGTGTGGAAAAAACACTTTTTGCAGCTGTGATAGTGTTGAAAAACCACTTTTTGCACTTGTGTTAGTGTTGAAAAACCAGTTTTCGCACTTGTGTTGGTGCAGGAAACCACTTTTGCACTTGTATTAGTGTGGAAAAAACACTTTTTGCACTTGTGATAGTGTTGAAAAACCACTTTTCGCAATTGTGTTAGTGTTGAAAACCCACTTTTCGCACTTGTGTTGGTGCAGGAAACCACGTTTGCACTTGTATTAGTGTGGAAAAAATACTTTTTGCACTTGTGATAGTGTTGAAAAACCACTTTTCGCACTTGTGTTAGTGTTGAAAAACCACTTTTCGCACTTGTGTTAGTGTTGAAAAACCACTTTTCGCACTTGTGTTAGTGAAGGAAACCACTTTTTGCACTTGTGTTAGTGTTGAAAAACCAGTTTTCGCACTTGTGTTGGTGCAGGAAACCACTTTTGCACTTGTATTAGTGTGGAAAAAACACTTTTTGCACTTGTGATAGTGTTGAAAAACCACTTTTCGCACTTGTGTTAGTGTTGAAAATCCACTTTTTCAACTTGTGTTGGTGCAGGAAACCACTTTTGCATTTGTATTAGTGTGGAAAAAACACTTTTCGCACTTGTGTTAGTGTTGAAAAACCACTTTTCGCACTTGTGTTAGTGTTGAAAAACCACTTTTCGCACTTGTGTTAGTGTTGAAAAACCACTTTTCGCACTTGTGTTCGTGTTGAAAAACCACTTTTCGCACTTGTGTTGGTGCAGTAAACCACTTTTGCACTTGTATTAGTGTGGAAAAAACACTTTTTGCACTTGTGATAGTGTTGAAAAACCACTTTTCACACTTGTGTTAGTGTTGAAAAACCACTTTTCGCACCTGTGTTGGTGCAGGAAACCACTTTTGCACTTGTATTAGTGTGGAAAAAACACTTTTTGCACTTGTGATGGTGTTGAAAAACCACTTTTCGCACTTGTGTTAGTGTTGAAAATCCACTTTTCCCACTTGTGTAGGTGCAGGAAACCACTTTTGCACTTGTATTAGTGTGGAAAAAACACTTTTTGCACTTGTGATAGTGTTGAAAAACCACTTTTCGCACTTGTGTTGGTGCAGGAAACCACTTTTGCACTTGTATTAGTGTGGAAAAACCACTTTTCGCACTTGTGTTAGTGTTGAAAAACCACTTTTCGCACTTGTGTTGGTGCAGGAAACCACTTTTGCACTTGTATTAGTGTGGAAAAAACACTTTTCGCACTTGTGATAGTGTTGAAAAACCACTTTTCACACTTGTGTTAGTGTTGAAAAACCAGTTTTCGCACTTGTGTTGGTGCAGGAAACCACTTTTCACCTTGTATTAGTGTGGAAAAAACACTTTTTTCACTTGTGATAGTGTTGAAAAACCACTTTTCGCACTTGTGTTAGTGTTGAAAATCCACTTTTCCCACTTGTGTTGGTGCAGGAAACCACTTTTGCACTTGTATTAGTGTGGAAAAAACACTTTTTGCACTTGTGATAGTGTTGTAAAACCACTTTTCGCACTTGTGTTCGTGTTAAAAAACTAGTTTTCGCACTTGTGTTTGTGCAGGAAACCACTTTTGCACTTGTATTAGTGTGGAAAAACCACTTTTCGCACTTGTGTTAGTGTTGAAAAACCACTTTTCGCACTTGTGTTAGTGTTGAAAAACCACTTTTCGCACTTGTGTTAGTGTTGAAAAACCACTTTTCGCACTTGTGTTAGTGTTGAAAAACCACTTTTTCGCACTTGTTAGTGTTGAAAAACCACTTTTCGCACTTGTGTTAGTGTTGAAAATCCACTTTTCCCACTTGTGTTGGTGCAGGAAACCACTTTTGCACTTGTATTAGTGTGGAAAAAACACTTTTTGCACTTGTGATAGTGTTGAAAAACCACTTTTCGCACTTGTGTTAGTGTTGAAAAACCACTTTTCGCACTTGTGTTTGTGCAGGAAACCACTTTTGCACTTGTATTAGTGTGGCAAAAACCACTTTTCGCACTTGTGATAGTGTTGAAAAACCACTTTTTGCACTTGTGTTAGTGTTGAAAAACCACTTTTCGCACTTGTGTTAGTGTTGAAAAACCACTTTTCGCACTTGTGTTGGTACAGGAAACCACTTTTGCACTTGTATTAGTGTGGAAAAACCACTTTTCGCACTTGTGTTAGTGTTGAAAAACCACTTTTCGCACTTGTGTTGGTGTTGAAAAACCACTTTTCGCACTTGTGTTGGTGCAGGAAACCACTTTTGCACTTGTATTAGTGTGGAAAAAACACTTTTTGCACTTATGATAGTGTTGAAAAACCACTTTTCGCACTTGTGTAAGTGTTGAAAAACCACTTTTCGCACTTGTGTTGGTGCAGGAAACCACTTTTGCACTTGTATTAGTGTGGAAAAACCACTTTTCGCACTTGTGTTAGTGTTGAAAAACCACTTTTCACACTTGTGTTGGTGTTGAAAAACCACTTTTCGCACTTGTGTTAGTGTTGAAAAACCACTTTTCGCACTTGTGTTAGTGTTGAAAAACCACTTTTCGCACTTGTGTTGGTGAAGGAAACCACTTTTGCAATTGTATTAGTGTGGAAAAAACACTTTTTGCACTTGTGATAGTGTTGAAAAACCACTTTTCACACTTGTGTTAGTGTTGAAAAACCACTTTTCGCACTTTAGTTGGTGCAGGAAACCACTTTTGCACTTGTATTAGTGTGGAAAAAACACTTTTTGCACTTGTGATAGTGTTGAAAAACCACTTTTCGCACTTGTGTTAGTGTTGAAAAACCACTTTTCGCACTTGTGTTAGTATTGAAAAGCCACTTTTCGCACTTGTGTTGATGCAGGAAACCACTTTTGCACTTGTATTAGTGTGGAAAAACCACTTTTCGCACTTGTGTTAGTGTTGAAAAACCACTTTTCGCACTTGTGTTAGTGTTGAAAAACCACTTTTCGCACTTGTGTTGGTGCAGGAAACCACTTTTGCACTTGTATTAGTGTGGAAAAAACACTTTTTGCACTTGTGATAGTGTTGAAAAACCACTTTTCGCACTTGTGTTAGTGTTGAAAAACCAGTTTTCGCACTTGTGTTTGTGCAGGAAAACACTTTTGCACTTGTATTAGTGTGGAAAAACCACTTTTCGCACTTGTGTTTGTGTTGAAAAACCACTTTTCGCACTTGTGTTAGTGTTGAAAAACCACTTTTCGCACTTGTGTTAGTGTTGAAAAACCACTTTTCGCACTTGTGTTAGTGTTGAAAAACCTCTTTTCGCACTTGTGTTGGTGCAGGAAACCACTTTTGCACTTGTATTAGTGTGGAAAAACACTTTTTGCACTTGTGATATTGTTGAAAAACCACTTTTCGCACTTGTGTTAGTGTAGAAAATCCACTTTTCCCACTTGTGTTGGTGCAGGAAACCACTTTTGCACTTGTATTAGTGTTGAAAAACCACTTTTCGCACTTGTGTTAGTCTTGAAAAACCACTTTTTTCACTTGTGTTAGTGTTGAAAAACCACTTTTCGCACTTGTGTTGGTGCAGGAAACCACTTTTGCACTTGTATTAGTGTGGAAAAACCACTTTTCGCACTTGTGTTATTGTTGAAAAACCACTTATCGCACTTGTGTTAGTGTTGAAAAACCACTTTTCGCACTTGTGTTGGTGCAGGAAACCACTTTTGCACTTGTATTAGTGTGGAAAAAACACTTTTTGCACTTGTGATAGTGTTGAAAAACCACTTTTCGCACTTGTGTTAGTGTTGAAAAACCAGTTTTCGCACTTGTGTTTGTGCAGGAAAACACTTTTGCACTTGTATTAGTGTGGAAAAACCACTTTTCGCACTTGTGTTAGTGTTGAAAAACCACTTTTCGCACTTGTGTTAGTGTTGAAAAACCACTTTTCGCACTTGTGTTGGTGCAGGAAACCACTTTTGCACTTGTATTAGTGTGGAAAAACCACTTTTCGCACTTGTGTTAGTGTTGAAAAACCACTTTTCGCACTTGTGTTAGTGTTGAAAAACCACTTTTCGCACTTGTGTTGGTGCAGGAAACCACTTTTGCACTTGTATTAGTGTGGAAAAAACACTTTTTGCACTTATGATAGTGTTGAAAAACCACTTTTCGCACTTGTGTTAGTGTTGAAAAACCAGTTTTCGCACTTGTGTTAGTGTTGAAAAACCACTTTTCGCACTTGTGTTAGTGTTGAAAAACCACTTTTCGCACTTGTGTTAGTGTTGAAAAACCACTTTTCGCACTTGTGTTAGTGTTGAAAAACCTCTTTTCACACTTGTGTTGGTGCAGGAAACCACTTTGCACTTGTATTAGTGTGGAAAAAACACTTTTTGCACCTGTGATATTGTTGAAAAACCACTTTTCGCACTTGTGTTAGTGTTGAAAACCCACTTTTCGCACTTGTGTTGGTGCAGGAAACCACTTTTGCACTTGTATTAGTGTGTAAAAAACACTTTTTGCACTTGTGATAGTGTTGTAAAACCACTTTTCGCACTTGTGTTCGTGTTAAAAAACTAGTTTTCGCACTTGTGTTTGTGCAGGAAACCACTTTTGCACTTGTATTAGTGTGGAAAAACCACTTTTCGCACTTGTGTTAGTGTTGAAAAACCACTTTTCGCACTTGTGTTAGTGTTGAAAAACCACTTTTCGCACTTGTGTTGGTGTTGAAAAACCACTTTTCGCACTTGTGTTAGTGTTGAAAAACCACTTTTCGCACTTGTTAGTGTTGAAAAACCACTTTTCACACTTGTGTTAGTGTTGAAAATCCACTTTTCCCACTTGTGTTGGTGCAGGAAACCACTTTTGCACTTGTATTAGTGTGGAAAAAACACTTTTTGCACTTGTGATAGTGTTGAAAAACCACTTTTCGCACTTGTGTTTGTGTTGAAAAACCACTTTTCGCACTTGTGTTTGTGCAGGAAACCACTTTTGCACTTGTATTAGTGTGGCAAAAACCACTTTTCGCACTTGTGATAGTGTTGAAAAACCACTTTTCGCACTTGTGTTAGTGTTGAAAAACCACTTTTCGCACTTGTGTTAGTGTTGAAAAACCACTTTTCGCACTTGTGTTGGTACAGGAAACCACTTTTGCACTTGTATTAGTGTGGAAAAACCACTTTTCGCACTTGTGTTAGTGTTGAAAAACCACTTTTCGCACTTGTGTTGGTGTTGAAAAACCACTTTTCGCACTTGTGTTGGTGCAGGAAACCACTTTTGCACTTGTATTAGTGTGGAAAAAACACTTTTTGCACTTATGATAGTGTTGAAAAACCACTTTTCGCACTTGTGTTAGTGTTGAAAAACCACTTTTCGCACTTGTGTTGGTGCAGGAAACCACTTTTGCACTTGTATTAGTGTGGAAAAACCACTTTTCGCACTTGTGTTAGTGTTGAAAAACCACTTTTCACACTTGTGTTGGTGTTGAAAAACCACTTTTCGCACTTGTGTTAGTGTTGAAAAACCACTTTTCGCACTTGTGTTAGTGTTGAAAAACCACTTTTCGCACTTGTGTTGGTGAAGGAAACCACTTTTGCAATTGTATTAGTGTGGAAAAAACACTTTTTGCACTTGTGATAGTGTTGAAAAACCACTTTTCACACTTGTGTTAGTGTTGAAAAACCACTTTTCGCACTTTAGTTGGTGCAGGAAACCACTTTTGCACTTGTATTAGTGTGGAAAAAACACTTTTTGCACTTGTGATAGTGTTGAAAAACCACTTTTCGCACTTGTGTTAGTGTTGAAAAACCACTTTTCGCACTTGTGTTAGTATTGAAAAACCACTTTTCGCACTTGTGTTGGTGCAGGAAACCACTTTTGCACTTGTATTAGTGTGGAAAAACCACTTTTCGCACTTGTGTTAGTGTTGAAAAACCACTTTTCGCACTTGTGTTAGTGTTGAAAAACCACTTTTCGCACTTGTGTTGGTGCAGGAAACCACTTTTGCACTTGTATTAGTGTGGAAAAAACACTTTTTGCACTTGTGATAGTGTTGAAAAACCACTTTTCGCACTTGTGTTAGTGTTGAAAAACCAGTTTTCGCACTTGTGTTTGTGCAGGAAAACACTTTTGCACTTGTATTAGTGTGGAAAAACCACTTTTCGCACTTGTGTTTGTGTTGAAAAACCACTTTTCGCACTTGTGTTAGTGTTGAAAAACCACTTTTCGCACTTGTGTTAGTGTTGAAAAACCACTTTTCACACTTGTGTTAGTGTTGAAAAACCTCTTTTCGCACTTGTGTTGGTGCAGGAAACCACTTTTGCACTTGTATTAGTGTGGAAAAACACTTTTTGCACTTGTGATATTGTTGAAAAACCACTTTTCGCACTTGTGTTAGTGTAGAAAATCCACTTTTCCCACTTGTGTTGGTGCAGGAAACCACTTTTGCACTTGTATTAGTGTTGAAAAACCACTTTTCGCACTTGTGTTAGTCTTGAAAAACCACTTTTTGCACTTGTGTTAGTGTTGAAAAACCACTTTTCGCACTTGTGTTGGTGCAGGAAACCACTTTTGCACTTGTATTAGTGTGGAAAAACCACTTTTCGCACTTGTGTTATTGTTGAAAAACCACTTATCGCACTTGTGTTAGTGTTGAAAAACCACTTTTCGCACTTGTGTTGGTGCAGGAAACCACTTTTGCACTTGTATTAGTGTGGAAAAAACACTTTTTGCACTTGTGATAGTGTTGAAAAACCACTTTTCGCACTTGTGTTAGTGTTGAAAAACCACTTTTCGCACTTGTGTTGGTGCAGGAAACCACTTTTGCACTTGTATTAGTGTGGAAAAACCACTTTTCGCACTTGTGTTAGTGTTGAAAAACCACTTTTCGCACTTGTGTTAGTGTTGAAAAACCACTTTTCGCACTTGTGTTGGTGCAGGAAACCACTTTTGCACTTGTATTAGTGTGGAAAAAACACTTTTTGCACTTATGATAGTGTTGAAAAACCACTTTTCGCACTTGTGTTAGTGTTGAAAAACCAGTTTTCGCACTTGTGTTAGTGTTGAAAAACCACTTTTCGCACTTGTGTTAGTGTTGAAAAACCACTTTTCGCACTTGTGTTAGTGTTGAAAAACCACTTTTCGCACTTGTGTTAGTGTTGAAAAACCTCTTTTCACACTTGTGTTGGTGCAGGAAACCACTTTGCACTTGTATTAGTGTGGAAAAAACACTTTTTGCACCTGTGATATTGTTGAAAAACCACTTTTCGCACTTGTGTTAGTGTTGAAAACCCACTTTTCGCACTTGTGTTGGTGCAGGAAACCACGTTTGCACTTGTATTAGTGTGGAAAAAACCCTTTTTGCACCTGTGATAGTGTTGAAAAACCACTTTTCGCACTTGTGTTAGTGTTGAAAAACCAGTTTTCCCACTTGTGTTGGTGCAGGAAACCACTTTTGCACTTGTATTAGTGTGTAAAAAACACTTTTTGCACTTGTGATAGTGTTGTAAAACCACTTTTCGCACTTGTGTTCGTGTTAAAAAACTAGTTTTCGCACTTGTGTTTGTGCAGGAAACCACTTTTGCACTTGTATTAGTGTGGAAAAACCACTTTTCGCACTTGTGTTAGTGTTGAAAAACCACTTTTCGCACTTGTGTTAGTGTTGAAAAACCACTTTTCGCACTTGTGTTAGTGTTGAAAAACCACTTTTCGCACTTGTGTTAGTGTTGAAAAACCACTTTTCGCACTTGTTAGTGTTGAAAAACCACTTTTCGCACTTGTGTTAGTGTTGAAAATCCACTTTTCCCACTTGTGTTGGTGCAGGAAACCACTTTTGCACTTGTATTAGTGTGGAAAAAACACTTTTTGCACTTGTGATAGTGTTGAAAAACCACTTTTCGCACTTGTGTTAGTGTTGAAAAACCACTTTTCGCACTTGTGTTTGTGCAGGAAACCACTTTTGCACTTGTATTAGTGTGGCAAAAACCACTTTTCGCACTTGTGATAGTGTTGAAAAACCACTTTTCGCACTTGTGTTAGTGTTGAAAAACCACTTTTCGCACTTGTGTTAGTGTTGAAAAACCACTTTTCGCACTTGTGTTGGTACAGGAAACCACTTTTGCACTTGTATTAGTGTGGAAAAACCACTTTTCGCACTTGTGTTAGTGTTGAAAAACCACTTTTCGCACTTGTGTTGGTGTTGAAAAACCACTTTTCGCACTTGTGTTGGTGCAGGAAACCACTTTTGCACTTGTATTAGTGTGGAAAAAACACTTTTTGCACTTATGATAGTGTTGAAAAACCACTTTTCGCACTTGTGTTAGTGTTGAAAAACCACTTTTCGCACTTGTGTTGGTGCAGGAAACCACTTTTGCACTTGTATTAGTGTGGAAAAACCACTTTTCGCACTTGTGTTAGTGTTGAAAAACCACTTTTCACACTTGTGTTGGTGTTGAAAAACCACTTTTCGCACTTGTGTTAGTGTTGAAAAACCACTTTTCGCACTTGTGTTAGTGTTGAAAAACCACTTTTTGCACTTGTGTTGGTGAAGGAAACCACTTTTGCAATTGTATTAGTGTGGAAAAAACACTTTTTGCACTTGTGATAGTGTTGAAAAACCACTTTTCACACTTGTGTTAGTGTTGAAAAACCACTTTTCGCACTTTAGTTGGTGCAGGAAACCACTTTTGCACTTGTATTAGTGTGGAAAAAACACTTTTTGCACTTGTGATAGTGTTGAAAAAACACTTTTCGCACTTGTGTTAGTGTTGAAAAACCACTTTTCGCACTTGTGTTAGTATTGAAAAACCACTTTTCGCACTTGTGTTGGTGCAGGAAACCACTTTTGCACTTGTATTAGTGTGGAAAAACCACTTTTCGCACTTGTGTTAGTGTTGAAAAACCACTTTTCGCACTTGTGTTAGTGTTGAAAAACCACTTTTCGCACTTGTGTTGGTGCAGGAAACCACTTTTGCACTTGTATTAGTGTGGAAAAAACACTTTTTGCACTTGTGATAGTGTTGAAAAACCACTTTTCGCACTTGTGTTAGTGTTGAAAAACCAGTTTTCGCACTTGTGTTTGTGCAGGAAAACACTTTTGCACTTGTATTAGTGTGGAAAAACCACTTTTCGCACTTGTGTTTGTGTTGAAAAACCACTTTTCGCACTTGTGTTAGTGTTGAAAAACCACTTTTCGCACTTGTGTTAGTGTTGAAAAACCACTTTTCGCACTTGTGTTAGTGTTGAAAAACCGCTTTTCGCACTTGTGTTGGTGCAGGAAACCACTTTTGCACTTGTATTAGTGTGGAAAAACACTTTTTGCACTTGTGATATTGTTGAAAAACCACTTTTCGCACTTGTGTTAGTGTAGAAAATCCACTTTTCCCACTTGTGTTGGTGCAGGAAACCACTTTTGCACTTGTATTAGTGTTGAAAAACCACTTTTCGCACTTGTGTTAGTCTTGAAAAACCACTTTTTGCACTTGTGTTAGTGTTGAAAAACCACTTTTCGCACTTGTGTTGGTGCAGGAAACCACTTTTGCACTTGTATTAGTGTGGAAAAACCACTTTTCGCACTTGTGTTATTGTTGAAAAACCACTTATCGCACTTGTGTTAGTGTTGAAAAACCACTTTTCGCACTTGTGTTGGTGCAGGAAACCACTTTTGCACTTGTATTAGTGTGGAAAAAACACTTTTTGCACTTGTGATAGTGTTGAAAAACCACTTTTCGCACTTGTGTTAGTGTTGAAAAACCACTTTTCGCACTTGTGTTGGTGCAGGAAACCACTTTTGCACTTGTATTAGTGTGGAAAAACCACTTTTCGCACTTGTGTTAGTGTTGAAAAACCACTTTTCGCACTTGTGTTAGTGTTGAAAAACCACTTTTCGCACTTGTGTTGGTGCAGGAAACCACTTTTGCACTTGTATTAGTGTGGAAAAAACACTTTTTGCACTTATGATAGTGTTGAAAAACCACTTTTCGCACTTGTGTTAGTGTTGAAAAACCAGTTTTCGCACTTGTGTTAGTGTTGAAAAACCACTTTTCGCACTTGTGTTAGTGTTGAAAAACCACTTTTCGCACTTGTGTTAGTGTTGAAAAACCACTTTTCGCACTTGTGTTAGTGTTGAAAAACCTCTTTTCACACTTGTGTTGGTGCAGGAAACCACTTTGCACTTGTATTAGTGTGGAAAAAACACTTTTTGCACCTGTGATATTGTTGAAAAACCACTTTTCGCACTTGTGTTAGTGTTGAAAACCCACTTTTCGCACTTGTGTTGGTGCAGGAAACCACGTTTGCACTTGTATTAGTGTGGAAAAAACACTTTTTGCACCTGTGATAGTGTTGAAAAACCACTTTTCGCACTTGTGTTAGTGTTGAAAAACCAGTTTTCGCACTTGTGTTGGTGCAGGAAACCACTTTTGCACTTGTATTAGTGTGGAAAAAACACTTTTTGCACTTGTGATAGTGTTGAAAAACCACTTTTCGCACTTGTGTTAGTGTTGAAAAACCACTTTTCGCACTTGTGTTAGTGTTGAAAAACCACTTTTCGCACTTGTGTTAGTGAAGGAAACCACTTTTTGCACTTGTGTTAGTGTTGAAAAACCAGTTTTCGCACTTGTGTTGGTGCAGGAAACCACTTTTGCACTTGTATTAGTGTGGAAAAAACACTTTTTGCACTTGTGATAGTGTTGAAAAACCACTTTTCGCACTTGTGTTAGTGTTGAAAATCCACTTATTCAACTTGTGTTGGTGCAGGAAACCACTTTTGCATTTGTATTAGTGTGGAAAAAACACTTTTCGCACTTGTGTTAGTGTTGAAAAACCACTTTTCGCACTTGTGTTAGTGTTGAAAAACCACTTTTCGCACTTGTGTTCGTGTTGAAAAACCACTTTTCGCACTTGTGTTGGTGCAGTAAACCACTTTTGCACTTGTATTAGTGTGGAAAAAACACTTTTTGCACTTGTGATAGTGTTGAAAAACAACTTTTCACACTTGTGTTAGTGTTGAAAAACCACTTTTCGCACCTGTGTTGGTGCAGGAAACCACTTTTGCACTTGTATTAGTGTGGAAAAAACACTTTTTGCACTTGTGATGGTGTTGAAAAACCACTTTTCGCACTTGTGTTAGTGTTGAAAATCCACTTTTCCCACTTGTGTAGGTGCAGGAAACCACTTTTGCACTTGTATTAGTGTGGAAAAAACACTTTTTGCACTTGTGATAGTGTTGAAAAACCACTTTTCGCACTTGTGTTGGTGCAGGAAACCACTTTTGCACTTGTATTAGTGTGGAAAAACCACTTTTCGCACTTGTGTTAGTGTTGAAAATCCACTTTTCCCACTTGTGTTGGTGCAGGAAACCACTTTTGCACTTGTATTAGTGTGGAAAAAACACTTTTTGCACTTGTGATAGTGTTGTAAAACCACTTTTCGCACTTGTGTTCATGTTAAAAAACTAGTTTTCGCCCTTGTGTTTGTGCAGGAAACCACTTTTGCACTTGTATTAGTGTGGAAAAACCACTTTTCGCACTTGTGTTAGTGTTGAAAAACCACTTTTCGCACTTGTGTTAGTGTTGAAAAACCACTTTTCGCACTTGTGTTAGTGTTGAAAAACCACTTTTCGCACTTGTGTTAGTGTTGAAAAACCACTTTTCGCACTTGTTAGTGTTGAAAAACCACTTTTCGCACTTGTGTTAGTGTTGAAAATCCACTTTTCCCACTTGTGTTGGTGCAGGAAACCACTTTTGCACTTGTATTAGTGTGGAAAAAACACTTTTTGCACTTGTGATAGTGTTGAAAAACCACTTTTCGCACTTGTGTTAGTGTTGAAAAACCACTTTTCGCACTTGTGTTTGTGCAGGAAACCACTTTTGCACTTGTATTAGTGTGGCAAAAACCACTTTTCGCACTTGTGATAGTGTTGAAAACCACTTTTCGCACTTGTGTTAGTGTTGAAAAACCACTTTTCGCACTTGTGTTAGTGTTGAAAAACCACTTTTCGCACTTGTGTTGGTACAGGAAACCACTTTTGCACTTGTATTAGTGTGGAAAAACCACTTTCGCACTTGTGTTAGTGTTGAAAAACCACTTTTCGCACTTGTGTTGGTGTTGAAAAACCACTTTTCGCACTTGTGTTGGTGCAGGAAACCACTTTTGCACTTGTATTAGTGTGGAAAAAACACTTTTTGCACTTATGATAGTGTTGAAAAACCACTTTTCGCACTTGTGTTAGTGTTGAAAAAGGAAACCACTTTTGCACTTGTATTTGTGTGGAAAAACCACTTTTCGCACTTGTGTTAGTGTTGAAAAACCACTTTTCACACTTGTGTTGGTGTTGAAAAACCACTTTTCGCACTTGTGTTAGTGTTGAAAAACACTTTTCGCACTTGTGTTAGTGTTGAAAAACCACTTTTCGCATTTGTGTTGGTGAAGGAAACCACTTTTGCAATTGTATTAGTGTGGAAAAAACACTTTTTGCACTTGTGATAGTGTTGAAAAACCACTTTTCACACTTGTGTTAGTGTTGAAAAACCACTTTTCGCACTTTAGTTGGTGCAGGAAACCACTTTTGCACTTGTATTAGTGTGGAAAAAACACTTTTTGCACTTGTGATAGTGTTGAAAAACCACTTTTCGCACTTGTGTTAGTGTTGAAAAACCACTTTTCGCACTTGTGTTAGTATTGAAAAACCACTTTTCGCACTTGTGTTGGTGCAGGAAACCACTTTTGCACTTGTATTAGTGTGGAAAAACCACTTTTCGCACTTGTGTTAGTGTTGAAAAACACTTTTCGCACTTGTGTTAGTGTTGAAAAACCACTTTTCCCACTTGTGTTGGTGCAGGAAACCACTTTTGCACTTGTATTAGTGTGGAAAAAACACTTTTTGCACTTGTGATAGTGTTGAAAAACCACTTTTCGCACTTGTGTTAGTGTTGAAAAACCAGTTTTCGCACTTGTGTTTGTGCAGGAAAACACTTTTGCACTTGTATTAGTGTGGAAAAACCACTTTTCGCACTTGTGTTTGTGTTGAAAAACCACTTTTCGCACTTGTGTTAGTGTTGAAAAACCACTTTTCGCACTTGTGTTAGTGTTGAAAAACCACTTTTCGCACTTGTGTTAGTGTTGAAAAACCTCTTTTCGCACTTGTGTTGGTGCAGGAAACCACTTTTGCACTTGTATTAGTGTGGAAAAACACTTTTTGCACTTGTGATATTGTTGAAAAACCACTTTTCGCACTTGTGTTAGTGTAGAAAATCCACTTTTCCCACTTGTGTTGGTGCAGGAAACCACTTTTGCACTTGTATTAGTGTTGAAAAACCACTTTTCGCACTTGTGTTAGTGTTGAAAAACCACTTTTCGCACTTGTGTTAGTGTTGAAAAACCACTTTTCGCACTTGTGTTGGTGTTGAAAAACCACTTTTTCGCACTTTAGTTGGTACAGGAAACCACTTTTGCACTTGTATTAGTGTGGAAAAAACACTTTTTGCACTTGTGATAGTGTTGAAAAACCACTTTTCGCACTTGTGTTAGTGTTGAAAAACCACTTTTCGCACTTGTGTTAGTATTGAAAAACCACTTTTCGCACTTGTGTTGGTGCAGGAAACCACTTTTGCACTTGTATTAGTGTGGAAAAACCTTTTCGCACTTGTGTTAGTGTTGAAAAACCACTTTTCGCACTTGTGTTAGTGTTGAAAAACCACTTTTCGCACTTGTGTTGGTGCAGGAAACCACTTTTGCACTTGTATTAGTGTGGAAAAAACACTTTTTGCACTTGTGATAGTGTTGAAAAACCACTTTTCGCACTTGTGTTAGTGTTGAAAAACCAGTTTTCGCACTTGTGTTTGTGCAGGAAAACACTTTTGCACTTGTATTAGTGTGGAAAAACCACTTTTCGCACTTGTGTTTGTGTTGAAAAACCACTTTTCGCACTTGTGTTAGTGTTGAAAAACCACTTTTCGCACTTGTGTTAGTGTTGAAAAACCACTTTTCGCACTTGTGTTAGTGTTGAAAAACCTCTTTTCGCACTTGTGTTGGTGCAGGAAACCACTTTTGCACTTGTATTAGTGTGGAAAAACACTTTTTGCACTTGTGATATTGTTGAAAACACTTTTCGCACTTGTGTTAGTGTAGAAAATCCACTTTTCCCACTTGTGTTGGTGCAGGAAACCACTTTTGCACTTGTATTAGTGTTGAAAAACCACTTTTCGCACTTGTGTTAGTGTTGAAAAACCACTTTTTGCACTTGTGTTAGTGTTGAAAAACCACTTTTCGCACTTGTGTTGGTGCAGGAAACCACTTTTTGCACTGTATTAGTGTGGAAAAACCACTTTTCGCACTTGTGTTATTGTTGAAAAACCACTTATCGCACTTGTGTTAGTGTTGAAAAACCACTTTTCGCACTTGTGTTGGTGCAGCGAAACCACTTTGCACTTGTATTAGTGTGGAAAAAAACTCTTTTTGCACTTGTGATAGTGTTGAAAAACCACTTTTCGCACTTGTGTTAGTGTTGAAAAACCAGTTTTCGCACTTGTGTTTGTGCAGGAAAACACTTTTGCACTTGTATTAGTGTGGAAAACCACTTTTCGCACTTGTGTTAGTGTTGAAAAACCACTTTTCGCACTTGTGTTAGTGTTGAAAAACCACTTTTCGCACTTGTGTTGGTGCAGGAAACCACTTTTGCACTTGTATTAGTGTGGAAAAACCACTTTTTCGCACTTGTGTTAGTGTTGAAAAACCACTTTTCGCACTTGTGTTAGTGTTGAAAAACCACTTTTTCGCACTTGTGTGTTGGTGCAGGAAACCACTTTTGCACTTGTATTAGTGTGGAAAAAACACTTTTTGCACTTATGATAGTGTTGAAAAACCACTTTTCGCACTTGTGTTAGTGTTGAAAAACCAGTTTTCGCACTTGTGTTTGTGCAGGAAAACACTTTTGCACTTGTATTAGTGTGGAAAAACCACTTTTCGCACTTGTGTTAGTGTTGAAAAACCACTTTTCGCACTTGTGTTAGTGTTGAAAAAACCACTTTTCGCACTTGTGTTAGTGTTGAAAAACCACTTTTCGCACTTGTGTTAGTGTTGAAAAACCTCTTTTCGCACTTGTGTTGGTGCAGGAAACCACTTTTGCACTTGTATTAGTGTGGAAAAAACACTTTTTGCACTTGTGATAGTGTTGAAAAACCACTTTCACACTTGTGTTAGTGTTGAAAAACCACTTTTCGCACTTTAGTTGGTGCAGGAAACCACTTTTGCACTTGTATTAGTGTGGAAAAAACACTTTTTGCACTTGTGATAGTGTTGAAAAACCACTTTTCGCACTTGTGTTAGTGTTGAAAAACCATTTTTCGCACTTGTGTTAGTATTGAAAAACCACTTTTCGCACTTGTGTTGGTGCAGGAAACCACTTTTGCACTTGTATTAGTGTGGAAAAACCACTTTTCGCACTTGTGTTAGTGTTGAAAAACCACTTTTCGCACTTGTGTTAGTGTTGAAAAACCACTTTTCGCACTTGTGTTGGTGCAGGAAACCACTTTTGCACTTGTATTAGTGTGGAAAAAACACTTTTTGCACTTGTGATAGTGTTGAAAAACCACTTTTCGCACTTGTGTTAGTGTTGAAAAACCAGTTTTCGCACTTGTGTTTGTGCAGGAAAACACTTTTGCACTTGTATTAGTGTGGAAAAACCACTTTTCGCACTTGTGTTTGTGTTGAAAAACCACTTTTCGCACTTGTGTTAGTGTTGAAAAACCACTTTTCGCACTTGTGTTAGTGTTGAAAAACCACTTTTCGCACTTGTGTTAGTGTTGAAAAACCTCTTTTCGCACTTGTGTTGGTGCAGGAAACCACTTTTGCACTTGTATTAGTGTGGAAAAACACTTTTTGCACTTGTGATATTGTTGAAAAACCACTTTTCGCACTTGTGTTAGTGTAGAAAATCCACTTTTCCCACTTGTGTTGGTGCAGGAAAACACTTTTGCACTTGTATTAGTGTGGAAAAACCACTTTTTGCACTTGTGTTAGTGTTGAAAAACCACTTTTCGCACTTGTGTTGGTGCAGGAAACCACTTTTGCACTTGTATTAGTGTGGAAAAAACACTTTTTGCACTTGTGATAGTGTTGAAAAACCACTTTTCGCACTTGTGTTAGTGTTGAAAAACCAGTTTTCGCACTTGTGTTTGTGCAGGAAAACACTTTTGCACTTGTATTAGTGTGGAAAAACCACTTTTCGCACTTGTGTTAGTGTTGAAAAACCACTTTTCACACTTGTGTTGGTGCAGGAAACCACTTTTCGCACTTGTGTTGGTGCAGGAAACCACTTTTCGCACTTGTGTTAGTGTTGAAAAACCACTTTTCGCACTTGTGTTGGTGCAGGAAACCACTTTTGCACTTGTATTAGTGTGGAAAAACCACTTTTCGCACTTGTGTTAGTGTTGAAAAACCACTTTTCGCACTTGTGTTAGTGTTGAAAAACCACTTTTCGCACTTGTGTTGGTGCAGGAAACCACTTTTGCACTTGTATTAGTGTGGAAAAAACACTTTTTGCACTTGTGTTAGTGTTGAAAAACCACTTTTCGCACTTGTGTTAGTGTTGAAAAACCTCTTTTCGCACTTGTGTTGGTGCAGGAAACCACTTTTGCACTTGTATTAGTGTGGAAAAAACACTTTTTGCACTTGTGATATTGTTGAAAAACCACTTTTCGCACTTGTGTTAGTGTTGAAAAACCACTTTTTGCACTTGTGTTGGTGCAGGAAACCACTTTTGCACTTGTATTAGTGTGGAAAAAACACTTTTTGCACCTGTGATAGTGTTGAAAAACCACTTTTTGCACTTGTGTTAGTGTTGAAAAACCAGTTTTCGCACTTGTGTTGGTGCAGGAAACCACTTTTGCACTTGTATTAGTGTGGAAAAAACACTTTTTGCACTTGTGATAGTGTTGAAAAACCACTTTTCGCACTTGTGTTAGTGTTGAAAACCCACTTTTCGCACTTGTGTTGGTGCAGGAAACCACGTTTGCACTTGTGTTAGTGTTGAAAAACCAGTTTTCGCACTTGTGTTGGTGCAGGAAACCACTTTTGCACTTGTATTAGTGTGGAAAAAACACTTTTTGCACTTGTGATAGTGTTGAAAAACCACTTTTCGCACTTGTGTTAGTGTTGAAAATCCACTTTTTCAACTTGTGTTGGTGCAGGAAACCACTTTTGCATTTGTATTAGTGTGGAAAAAACACTTTTCGCACTTGTGTTAGTGTTGAAAAGCCACTTTTCGCACTTGTGTTAGTGTTGAAAAACCACTTTTCGCACTTGTGTTCGTGTTGAAAAACCACTTTTCGCACTTGTGTTGGTGCAGGAAACCACTTTTGCACTTGTATTAGTGTGGAAAAAACACTTTTTGCACTTGTGATGGTGTTGAAAAACCACTTTTCGCACTTGTGTTAGTGTTGAAAATCCACTTTTCCCACTTGTGTAGGTGCAGGAAACCACTTTTGCACTTGTATTAGTGTGGAAAAAACACTTTTTGCACTTGTGATAGTGTTGAAAAACCACTTTTCGCACTTGTGTTGGTGCAGGAAACCACTTTTGCACTTGTATTAGTGTGGAAAAACCACTTTTCGCACTTGTGTTAGTGTTGAAAAACCACTTTTCGCACTTGTGTTGGTGCAGGAAACCACTTTTGCACTTGTATTAGTGTGGAAAAAACATTTTTCGCACTTGTGATAGTGTTGAAAAACCACTTTTCGCACTTGTGTTAGTGTTGAAAAACCAGTTTTCGCACTTGTGTTGGTGCAGGAAACCACTTTTCCACTTGTATTAGTGTGGAAAAAACACTTTTTTCACTTGTGATAGTGTTGAAAAACCACTTTTCGCACTTGTGTTAGTGTTGAAAATCCACTTTTCCCACTTGTGTTGGTGCAGGAAACCACTTTTGCACTTGTATTAGTGTGGAAAAAACACTTTTTGCACTTGTGATAGTGTTGTAAAACCACTTTTCGCACTTGTGTTCATGTTAAAAAACTAGTTTTCGCACTTGTGTTTGTGCAGGAAACCACTTTTGCACTTGTATTAGTGTGGAAAAACCACTTTTCGCACTTGTGTTAGTGTTGAAAAACCACTTTTCGCACTTGTGTTAGTGTTGAAAAACCACTTTTCGCACTTGTGTTAGTGTTGAAAAACCACTTTTCGCACTTGTGTTAGTGTTGAAAAACCACTTTTCGCACTTGTTAGTGTTGAAAAACCACTTTTCGCACTTGTGTTAGTGTTGAAAATCCACTTTTCCCACTTGTGTTGGTGCAGGAAACCACTTTTGCACTTGTATTAGTGTGGAAAAAACACTTTTTGCACTTGTGATAGTGTTGAAAAACCACTTTTCGCACTTGTGTTAGTGTTGAAAAACCACTTTTCGCACTTGTGTTTGTGCAGGAAACCACTTTTGCACTTGTATTAGTGTGGCAAAAACCACTTTTCGCACTTGTGATAGTGTTGAAAAACCACTTTTCGCACTTGTGTTAGTGTTGAAAAACCACTTTTCGCACTTGTGTTAGTGTTGAAAAACCACTTTTCGCACTTGTGTTGGTACAGGAAACCACTTTTGCACTTGTATTAGTGTGGAAAAACCACTTTTCGCACTTGTGTTAGTGTTGAAAAACCACTTTTCGCACTTGTGTTGGTGTTGAAAAACCACTTTTCGCACTTGTGTTGGTGCAGGAAACCACTTTTGCACTTGTATTAGTGTGGAAAAAACACTTTTTGCACTTATGATAGTGTTGAAAAACCACTTTTCGCACTTGTGTTAGTGTTGAAAAACCAGTTTTCGCACTTGTGTTTGTGCAGGAAAACACTTTTGCACTTGTATTAGTGTGGAAAAACCACTTTTCGCACTTGTGTTAGTGTTGAAAAACCACTTTTCGCACTTGTGTTAGTGTTGAAAAACCACTTTTCGCACTTGTGTTAGTGTTGAAAAACCACTTTTCGCACTTGTGTTAGTGTTGAAAAACCTCTTTTCGCACTTGTGTGTTGGTGCAGGAAACCACTTTTGCACTTGTATTAGTGTGGAAAAAACACTTTTTGCACTTATGATAGTGTTGAAAAACCACTTTTCGCACTTGTGTTAGTGTTGAAAAACCAGTTTTCGCACTTGTGTTTGTGCAGGAAAACACTTTTGCACTTGTATTAGTGTGGAAAAACCACTTTTCGCACTTGTGTTAGTGTTGAAAAACCACTTTTCGCACTTGTGTTGGTACAGGAAACCACTTTTGCACTTGTATTAGTGTGGAAAAACCACTTTTCGCACTTGTGTTAGTGTTGAAAAACCACTTTTCGCACTTGTGTTAGTGTTGAAAAACCACTTTTCGCACTTGTGTGTTGGTGCAGGAAACCACTTTTGCACTTGTATTAGTGTGGAAAAAACACTTTTTGCACTTATGATAGTGTTGAAAAACCACTTTTCGCACTTGTGTTAGTGTTGAAAAACCAGTTTTCGCACTTGTGTTTGTGCAGGAAAACACTTTTGCACTTGTATTAGTGTGGAAAAACCACTTTTCGCACTTGTGTTAGTGTTGAAAAACCACTTTTCGCACTTGTGTTAGTGTTGAAAAACCACTTTTCGCACTTGTGTTAGTGTTGAAAAACCACTTTTCGCACTTGTGTTAGTGTTGAAAAACCTCTTTTCGCACTTGTGTTGGTGCAGGAAACCACTTTTGCACTTGTATTAGTGTGGAAAAAACACTTTTTGCACTTGTGATAGTGTTGAAAAACCACTTTTCACACTTGTGTTAGTGTTGAAAAACCACTTTTCGCACTTTAGTTGGTGCAGGAAACCACTTTTGCACTTGTATTAGTGTGGAAAAAACACTTTTTGCACTTGTGATAGTGTTGAAAAACCACTTTTCGCACTTGTGTTAGTGTTGAAAAACCATTTTTCGCACTTGTGTTAGTATTGAAAAACCACTTTTCGCACTTGTGTTGGTGCAGGAAACCACTTTTGCACTTGTATTAGTGTGGAAAAACCACTTTTCGCACTTGTGTTAGTGTTGAAAAACCACTTTTCGCACTTGTGTTAGTGTTGAAAAACCACTTTTCGCACTTGTGTTGGTGCAGGAAACCACTTTTGCACTTGTATTAGTGTGGAAAAAACACTTTTTGCACTTGTGATAGTGTTGAAAAACCACTTTTCGCACTTGTGTTAGTGTTGAAAAACCAGTTTTCGCACTTGTGTTTGTGCAGGAAAACACTTTTGCACTTGTATTAGTGTGGAAAAACCACTTTTCGCACTTGTGTTTGTGTTGAAAAACCACTTTTCGCACTTGTGTTAGTGTTGAAAAACCACTTTTCGCACTTGTGTTAGTGTTGAAAAACCACTTTTCGCACTTGTGTTAGTGTTGAAAAACCTCTTTTCGCACTTGTGTTGGTGCAGGAAACCACTTTTGCACTTGTATTAGTGTGGAAAAACACTTTTTGCACTTGTGATATTGTTGAAAAACCACTTTTCGCACTTGTGTTAGTGTAGAAAATCCACTTTTCCCACTTGTGTTGGTGCAGGAAAACACTTTTGCACTTGTATTAGTGTGGAAAAACCACTTTTCGCACTTGTGTTAGTGTTGAAAAACCACTTTTCGCACTTGTGTTGGTCCAGGAAACCACTTTTGCACTTGTATTAGTGTGGAAAAAACACTTTTTGCACTTGTGATAGTGTTGAAAAACCACTTTTCGCACTTGTGTTAGTGTTGAAAAACCAGTTTTCGCACTTGTGTTTGTGCAGGAAAACACTTTTGCACTTGTATTAGTGTGGAAAAACCACTTTTCGCACTTGTGTTAGTGTTGAAAAACCACTTTTCGCACTTGTGTTGGTGCAGGAAACCACTTTTCGCACTTGTGTTAGTGTTGAAAAACCACTTTTCGCACTTGTGTTGGTGCAGGAAACCACTTTTGCACTTGTATTAGTGTGGAAAAACCACTTTTCGCACTTGTGTTAGTGTTGAAAAACCACTTTTCGCACTTGTGTTAGTGTTGAAAAACCACTTTTCGCACTTGTGTTGGTGCAGGAAACCACTTTTGCACTTGTATTAGTGTGGCAAAAACCACTTTTCGCACTTGTGATAGTGTTGAAAAACCACTTTTCGCACTTGTGTTAGTGTTGAAAAACCACTTTTCGCACTTGTGTTAGTGTTGAAAAACCTCTTTTCGCACTTGTGTTGGTGCAGGAAACCACTTTTGCACTTGTATTAGTGTGGAAAAACACTTTTTGCACTTGTGATATTGTTGAAAAACCACTTTTCGCACTTGTGTTGGTGCAGGAAACCACTTTTGCACTTGTATTAGTGTGGAAAAAACACTTTTTGCACCTGTGATAGTGTTGAAAAACCACTTTTTGCACTTGTGTTAGTGTTGAAAAACCAGTTTTCGCACTTGTGTTGGTGCAGGAAACCACTTTTGCACTTGTATTAGTGTGGAAAAAACACTTTTTGCACTTGTGATAGTGTTGAAAAACCACTTTTCGCACTTGTGTTAGTGTTGAAAACCCACTTTTCGCACTTGTGTTGGTGCAGGAAACCACGTTTGCACTTGTGTTAGTGTTGAAAAACCAGTTTTCGCACTTGTGTTGGTGCAGGAAACCACTTTTGCACTTGTATTAGTGTGGAAAAAACACTTTTTGCACTTGTGATAGTGTTGAAAAACCACTTTTCGCACTTGTGTTAGTGTTGAAAATCCACTTTTTCAACTTGTGTTGGTGCAGGAAACCACTTTTGCATTTGTATTAGTGTGGAAAAAACACTTTTCGCACTTGTGTTAGTGTTGAAAAGCCACTTTTCGCACTTGTGTTAGTGTTGAAAAACCACTTTTCGCACTTGTGTTCGTGTTGAAAAACCACTTTTCGCACTTGTGTTGGTGCAGGAAACCACTTTTGCACTTGTATTAGTGTGGAAAAAACACTTTTTGCACTTGTGATGGTGTTGAAAAACCACTTTTCGCACTTGTGTTAGTGTTGAAAATCCACTTTTCCCACTTGTGTAGGTGCAGGAAACCACTTTTGCACTTGTATTAGTGTGGAAAAAACACTTTTTGCACTTGTGATAGTGTTGAAAAACCACTTTTCGCACTTGTGTTGGTGCAGGAAACCACTTTTGCACTTGTATTAGTGTGGAAAAACCACTTTTCGCACTTGTGTTAGTGTTGAAAAACCACTTTTCGCACTTGTGTTGGTGCAGGAAACCACTTTTGCACTTGTATTAGTGTGGAAAAAACATTTTTCGCACTTGTGATAGTGTTGAAAAACCACTTTTCGCACTTGTGTTAGTGTTGAAAAACCAGTTTTCGCACTTGTGTTGGTGCAGGAAACCACTTTTCCACTTGTATTAGTGTGGAAAAAACACTTTTTTCACTTGTGATAGTGTTGAAAAACCACTTTTCGCACTTGTGTTAGTGTTGAAAATCCACTTTTCCCACTTGTGTTGGTGCAGGAAACCACTTTTGCACTTGTATTAGTGTGGAAAAAACACTTTTTGCACTTGTGATAGTGTTGTAAAACCACTTTTCGCACTTGTGTTCATGTTAAAAAACTAGTTTTCGCACTTGTGTTTGTGCAGGAAACCACTTTTGCACTTGTATTAGTGTGGAAAAACCACTTTTCGCACTTGTGTTAGTGTTGAAAAACCACTTTTCGCACTTGTGTTAGTGTTGAAAAACCACTTTTCGCACTTGTGTTAGTGTTGAAAAACCACTTTTCGCACTTGTGTTAGTGTTGAAAAACCACTTTTCGCACTTGTTAGTGTTGAAAAACCACTTTTCGCACTTGTGTTAGTGTTGAAAATCCACTTTTCCCACTTGTGTTGGTGCAGGAAACCACTTTTGCACTTGTATTAGTGTGGAAAAAACACTTTTTGCACTTGTGATAGTGTTGAAAAACCACTTTTCGCACTTGTGTTAGTGTTGAAAAACCACTTTTCGCACTTGTGTTTGTGCAGGAAACCACTTTTGCACTTGTATTAGTGTTGAAAAACCACTTTTCGCACTTGTGTTAGTGTTGAAAAACCACTTTTTGCACTTGTGTTAGTGTTGAAAAACCACTTTTCGCACTTGTGTTGGTGCAGGAAACCACTTTTGCACTTGTATTAGTGTGGAAAAACCACTTTTCGCACTTGTGTTATTGTTGAAAAACCACTTATCGCACTTGTGTTAGTGTTGAAAAACCACTTTTCGCACTTGTGTTGGTGCAGGAAACCACTTTTGCACTTGTATTAGTGTGGAAAAAACACTTTTTGCACTTGTGATAGTGTTGAAAAACCACTTTTCGCACTTGTGTTAGTGTTGAAAAACCAGTTTTCGCACTTGTGTTTGTGCAGGAAAACACTTTTGCACTTGTATTAGTGTGGAAAAACCACTTTTCGCACTTGTGTTAGTGTTGAAAAACCACTTTTCGCACTTGTGTTAGTGTTGAAAAACCACTTTTCGCACTTGTGTTAGTGTTGAAAAACCACTTTTCGCACTTGTGTTAGTGTTGAAAAACCTCTTTTCGCACTTGTGTGTTGGTGCAGGAAACCACTTTTGCACTTGTATTAGTGTGGAAAAAACACTTTTTGCACTTATGATAGTGTTGAAAAACCACTTTTCGCACTTGTGTTAGTGTTGAAAAACCAGTTTTCGCACTTGTGTTTGTGCAGGAAAACACTTTTGCACTTGTATTAGTGTGGAAAAACCACTTTTCGCACTTGTGTTAGTGTTGAAAAACCACTTTTCGCACTTGTGTTGGTACAGGAAACCACTTTTGCACTTGTATTAGTGTGGAAAAACCACTTTTCGCACTTGTGTTAGTGTTGAAAAACCACTTTTCGCACTTGTGTTAGTGTTGAAAAACCACTTTTCGCACTTGTGTGTTGGTGCAGGAAACCACTTTTGCACTTGTATTAGTGTGGAAAAAACACTTTTTGCACTTATGATAGTGTTGAAAAACCACTTTTCGCACTTGTGTTAGTGTTGAAAAACCAGTTTTCGCACTTGTGTTTGTGCAGGAAAACACTTTTGCACTTGTATTAGTGTGGAAAAACCACTTTTCGCACTTGTGTTAGTGTTGAAAAACCACTTTTCGCACTTGTGTTAGTGTTGAAAAACCACTTTTCGCACTTGTGTTAGTGTTGAAAAACCACTTTTCGCACTTGTGTTAGTGTTGAAAAACCTCTTTTCGCACTTGTGTTGGTGCAGGAAACCACTTTTGCACTTGTATTAGTGTGGAAAAAACACTTTTTGCACTTGTGATAGTGTTGAAAAACCACTTTTCACACTTGTGTTAGTGTTGAAAAACCACTTTTCGCACTTTAGTTGGTGCAGGAAACCACTTTTGCACTTGTATTAGTGTGGAAAAAACACTTTTTGCACTTGTGATAGTGTTGAAAAACCACTTTTCGCACTTGTGTTAGTGTTGAAAAACCATTTTTCGCACTTGTGTTAGTATTGAAAAACCACTTTTCGCACTTGTGTTGGTGCAGGAAACCACTTTTGCACTTGTATTAGTGTGGAAAAACCACTTTTCGCACTTGTGTTAGTGTTGAAAAACCACTTTTCGCACTTGTGTTAGTGTTGAAAAACCACTTTTCGCACTTGTGTTGGTGCAGGAAACCACTTTTGCACTTGTATTAGTGTGGAAAAAACACTTTTTGCACTTGTGATAGTGTTGAAAAACCACTTTTCGCACTTGTGTTAGTGTTGAAAAACCAGTTTTCGCACTTGTGTTTGTGCAGGAAAACACTTTTGCACTTGTATTAGTGTGGAAAAACCACTTTTCGCACTTGTGTTTGTGTTGAAAAACCACTTTTCGCACTTGTGTTAGTGTTGAAAAACCACTTTTCGCACTTGTGTTAGTGTTGAAAAACCACTTTTCGCACTTGTGTTAGTGTTGAAAAACCTCTTTTCGCACTTGTGTTGGTGCAGGAAACCACTTTTGCACTTGTATTAGTGTGGAAAAACACTTTTTGCACTTGTGATATTGTTGAAAAACCACTTTTCGCACTTGTGTTAGTGTAGAAAATCCACTTTTCCCACTTGTGTTGGTGCAGGAAAACACTTTTGCACTTGTATTAGTGTGGAAAAACCACTTTTCGCACTTGTGTTAGTGTTGAAAAACCACTTTTCGCACTTGTGTTGGTCCAGGAAACCACTTTTGCACTTGTATTAGTGTGGAAAAAACACTTTTTGCACTTGTGATAGTGTTGAAAAACCACTTTTCGCACTTGTGTTAGTGTTGAAAAACCAGTTTTCGCACTTGTGTTTGTGCAGGAAAACACTTTTGCACTTGTATTAGTGTGGAAAAACCACTTTTCGCACTTGTGTTAGTGTTGAAAAACCACTTTTCGCACTTGTGTTAGTGTTGAAAAACCACTTTTCGCACTTGTGTTGGTGCAGGAAACCACTTTTCGCACTTGTGTTAGTGTTGAAAAACCACTTTTCGCACTTGTGTTGGTGCAGGAAACCACTTTTGCACTTGTATTAGTGTGGAAAAACCACTTTTCGCACTTGTGTTAGTGTTGAAAAACCACTTTTCGCACTTGTGTTAGTGTTGAAAAACCACTTTTCGCACTTGTGTTGGTGCAGGAAACCACTTTTGCACTTGTATTAGTGTGGAAAAAACACTTTTTGCACTTGTGTTAGTGTTGAAAAACCACTTTTCGCACTTGTGTTAGTGTTGAAAAACCTCTTTTCGCACTTGTGTTGGTGCAGGAAACCACTTTTGCACTTGTATTAGTGTGGAAAAAACACTTTTTGCACTTGTGATATTGTTGAAAAACCACTTTTCGCACTTGTGTTAGTGTTGAAAAACCACTTTTTGCACTTGTGTTGGTGCAGGAAACCACTTTTGCACTTGTATTAGTGTGGAAAAAACACTTTTTGCACCTGTGATAGTGTTGAAAAACCACTTTTTGCACTTGTGTTAGTGTTGAAAAACCAGTTTTCGCACTTGTGTTGGTGCAGGAAACCACTTTTGCACTTGTATTAGTGTGGAAAAAACACTTTTTGCACTTGTGATAGTGTTGAAAAACCACTTTTCGCACTTGTGTTAGTGTTGAAAACCCACTTTTCGCACTTGTGTTGGTGCAGGAAACCACGTTTGCACTTGTGTTAGTGTTGAAAAACCAGTTTTCGCATTTGTGTTGGTGCAGGAAACCACTTTTGCACTTGTATTAGTGTGGAAAAAACACTTTTTGCACTTGTGATAGTGTTGAAAAACCACTTTTCGCACTTGTGTTAGTGTTGAAAATCCACTTTTTCAACTTGTGTTGGTGCAGGAAACCACTTTTGCATTTGTATTAGTGTGGAAAAAACACTTTTCGCACTTGTGTTAGTGTTGAAAAGCCACTTTTCGCACTTGTGTTAGTGTTGAAAAACCACTTTTCGCACTTGTGTTCGTGTTGAAAAACCACTTTTCGCACTTGTGTTGGTGCAGGAAACCACTTTTGCACTTGTATTAGTGTGGAAAAAACACTTTTTGCACTTGTGATGGTGTTGAAAAACCACTTTTCGCACTTGTGTTAGTGTTGAAAATCCACTTTTCCCACTTGTGTAGGTGCAGGAAACCACTTTTGCACTTGTATTAGTGTGGAAAAAACACTTTTTGCACTTGTGATAGTGTTGAAAAACCACTTTTCGCACTTGTGTTGGTGCAGGAAACCACTTTTGCACTTGTATTAGTGTGGAAAAACCACTTTTCGCACTTGTGTTAGTGTTGAAAAACCACTTTTCGCACTTGTGTTGGTGCAGGAAACCACTTTTGCACTTGTATTAGTGTGGAAAAAACATTTTTCGCACTTGTGATAGTGTTGAAAAACCACTTTTCGCACTTGTGTTAGTGTTGAAAAACCAGTTTTCGCACTTGTGTTGGTGCAGGAAACCACTTTTCCACTTGTATTAGTGTGGAAAAAACACTTTTTTCACTTGTGATAGTGTTGAAAAACCACTTTTCGCACTTGTGTTAGTGTTGAAAATCCACTTTTCCCACTTGTGTTGGTGCAGGAAACCACTTTTGCACTTGTATTAGTGTGGAAAAAACACTTTTTGCACTTGTGATAGTGTTGTAAAACCACTTTTCGCACTTGTGTTCATGTTAAAAAACTAGTTTTCGCACTTGTGTTTGTGCAGGAAACCACTTTTGCACTTGTATTAGTGTGGAAAAACCACTTTTCGCACTTGTGTTAGTGTTGAAAAACCACTTTTCGCACTTGTGTTAGTGTTGAAAAACCACTTTTCGCACTTGTGTTAGTGTTGAAAAACCACTTTTCGCACTTGTGTTAGTGTTGAAAAACCACTTTTCGCACTTGTTAGTGTTGAAAAACCACTTTTCGCACTTGTGTTAGTGTTGAAAATCCACTTTTCCCACTTGTGTTGGTGCAGGAAACCACTTTTGCACTTGTATTAGTGTGGAAAAAACACTTTTTGCACTTGTGATAGTGTTGAAAAACCACTTTTCGCACTTGTGTTAGTGTTGAAAAACCACTTTTCGCACTTGTGTTTGTGCAGGAAACCACTTTTGCACTTGTATTAGTGTTGAAAAACCACTTTTCGCACTTGTGTTAGTGTTGAAAAACCACTTTTTGCACTTGTGTTAGTGTTGAAAAACCACTTTTCGCACTTGTGTTGGTGCAGGAAACCACTTTTGCACTTGTATTAGTGTGGAAAAACCACTTTTCGCACTTGTGTTATTGTTGAAAAACCACTTATCGCACTTGTGTTAGTGTTGAAAAACCACTTTTCGCACTTGTGTTGGTGCAGGAAACCACTTTTGCACTTGTATTAGTGTGGAAAAAACACTTTTTGCACTTGTGATAGTGTTGAAAAACCACTTTTCGCACTTGTGTTAGTGTTGAAAAACCAGTTTTCGCACTTGTGTTTGTGCAGGAAAACACTTTTGCACTTGTATTAGTGTGGAAAAACCACTTTTCGCACTTGTGTTAGTGTTGAAAAACCACTTTTCGCACTTGTGTTAGTGTTGAAAAACCACTTTTCGCACTTGTGTTAGTGTTGAAAAACCACTTTTCGCACTTGTGTTAGTGTTGAAAAACCTCTTTTCGCACTTGTGTGTTGGTGCAGGAAACCACTTTTGCACTTGTATTAGTGTGGAAAAAACACTTTTTGCACTTATGATAGTGTTGAAAAACCACTTTTCGCACTTGTGTTAGTGTTGAAAAACCAGTTTTCGCACTTGTGTTTGTGCAGGAAAACACTTTTGCACTTGTATTAGTGTGGAAAAACCACTTTTCGCACTTGTGTTAGTGTTGAAAAACCACTTTTCGCACTTGTGTTGGTACAGGAAACCACTTTTGCACTTGTATTAGTGTGGAAAAACCACTTTTCGCACTTGTGTTAGTGTTGAAAAACCACTTTTCGCACTTGTGTTGGTACAGGAAACCACTTTTGCACTTGTATTAGTGTGGAAAAACCACTTTTCGCACTTGTGTTAGTGTTGAAAAACCACTTTTCGCACTTGTGTTAGTGTTGAAAAACCACTTTTCGCACTTGTGTGTTGGTGCAGGAAACCACTTTTGCACTTGTATTAGTGTGGAAAAAACACTTTTTGCACTTATGATAGTGTTGAAAAACCACTTTTCGCACTTGTGTTAGTGTTGAAAAACCAGTTTTCGCACTTGTGTTTGTGCAGGAAAACACTTTTGCACTTGTATTAGTGTGGAAAAACCACTTTTCGCACTTGTGTTAGTGTTGAAAAACCACTTTTCGCACTTGTGTTAGTGTTGAAAAACCACTTTTCGCACTTGTGTTAGTGTTGAAAAACCACTTTTCGCACTTGTGTTAGTGTTGAAAAACCTCTTTTCGCACTTGTGTTGGTGCAGGAAACCACTTTTGCACTTGTATTAGTGTGGAAAAAACACTTTTTGCACTTGTGATAGTGTTGAAAAACCACTTTTCACACTTGTGTTAGTGTTGAAAAACCACTTTTCGCACTTTAGTTGGTGCAGGAAACCACTTTTGCACTTGTATTAGTGTGGAAAAAACACTTTTTGCACTTGTGATAGTGTTGAAAAACCACTTTTCGCACTTGTGTTAGTGTTGAAAAACCATTTTTCGCACTTGTGTTAGTATTGAAAAACCACTTTTCGCACTTGTGTTGGTGCAGGAAACCACTTTTGCACTTGTATTAGTGTGGAAAAACCACTTTTCGCACTTGTGTTAGTGTTGAAAAACCACTTTTCGCACTTGTGTTAGTGTTGAAAAACCACTTTTCGCACTTGTGTTGGTGCAGGAAACCACTTTTGCACTTGTATTAGTGTGGAAAAAACACTTTTTGCACTTGTGATAGTGTTGAAAAACCACTTTTCGCACTTGTGTTAGTGTTGAAAAACCAGTTTTCGCACTTGTGTTTGTGCAGGAAAACACTTTTGCACTTGTATTAGTGTGGAAAAACCACTTTTCGCACTTGTGTTTGTGTTGAAAAACCACTTTTCGCACTTGTGTTAGTGTTGAAAAACCACTTTTCGCACTTGTGTTAGTGTTGAAAAACCACTTTTCGCACTTGTGTTAGTGTTGAAAAACCTCTTTTCGCACTTGTGTTGGTGCAGGAAACCACTTTTGCACTTGTATTAGTGTGGAAAAACACTTTTTGCACTTGTGATATTGTTGAAAAACCACTTTTCGCACTTGTGTTAGTGTAGAAAATCCACTTTTCCCACTTGTGTTGGTGCAGGAAAACACTTTTGCACTTGTATTAGTGTGGAAAAACCACTTTTCGCACTTGTGTTAGTGTTGAAAAACCACTTTTCGCACTTGTGTTGGTCCAGGAAACCACTTTTGCACTTGTATTAGTGTGGAAAAAACACTTTTTGCACTTGTGATAGTGTTGAAAAACCACTTTTCGCACTTGTGTTAGTGTTGAAAAACCAGTTTTCGCACTTGTGTTTGTGCAGGAAAACACTTTTGCACTTGTATTAGTGTGGAAAAACCACTTTTCGCACTTGTGTTAGTGTTGAAAAACCACTTTTCGCACTTGTGTTGGTGCAGGAAACCACTTTTCGCACTTGTGTTAGTGTTGAAAAACCACTTTTCGCACTTGTGTTGGTGCAGGAAACCACTTTTGCACTTGTATTAGTGTGGAAAAACCACTTTTCGCACTTGTGTTAGTGTTGAAAAACCACTTTTCGCACTTGTGTTAGTGTTGAAAAACCACTTTTCGCACTTGTGTTGGTGCAGGAAACCACTTTTGCACTTGTATTAGTGTGGAAAAAACACTTTTTGCACTTGTGTTAGTGTTGAAAAACCACTTTTCGCACTTGTGTTAGTGTTGAAAAACCTCTTTTCGCACTTGTGTTGGTGCAGGAAACCACTTTTGCACTTGTATTAGTGTGGAAAAAACACTTTTTGCACTTGTGATATTGTTGAAAAACCACTTTTCGCACTTGTGTTAGTGTTGAAAAACCACTTTTTGCACTTGTGTTGGTGCAGGAAACCACTTTTGCACTTGTATTAGTGTGGAAAAAACACTTTTTGCACCTGTGATAGTGTTGAAAAACCACTTTTTGCACTTGTGTTAGTGTTGAAAAACCAGTTTTCGCACTTGTGTTGGTGCAGGAAACCACTTTTGCACTTGTATTAGTGTGGAAAAAACACTTTTTGCACTTGTGATAGTGTTGAAAAACCACTTTTCGCACTTGTGTTAGTGTTGAAAACCCACTTTTCGCACTTGTGTTGGTGCAGGAAACCACGTTTGCACTTGTGTTAGTGTTGAAAAACCAGTTTTCGCACTTGTGTTGGTGCAGGAAACCACTTTTGCACTTGTATTAGTGTGGAAAAAACACTTTTTGCACTTGTGATAGTGTTGAAAAACCACTTTTCGCACTTGTGTTAGTGTTGAAAATCCACTTTTTCAACTTGTGTTGGTGCAGGAAACCACTTTTGCATTTGTATTAGTGTGGAAAAAACACTTTTCGCACTTGTGTTAGTGTTGAAAAGCCACTTTTCGCACTTGTGTTAGTGTTGAAAAACCACTTTTCGCACTTGTGTTCGTGTTGAAAAACCACTTTTCGCACTTGTGTTGGTGCAGGAAACCACTTTTGCACTTGTATTAGTGTGGAAAAAACACTTTTTGCACTTGTGATGGTGTTGAAAAACCACTTTTCGCACTTGTGTTAGTGTTGAAAATCCACTTTTCCCACTTGTGTAGGTGCAGGAAACCACTTTTGCACTTGTATTAGTGTGGAAAAAACACTTTTTGCACTTGTGATAGTGTTGAAAAACCACTTTTCGCACTTGTGTTGGTGCAGGAAACCACTTTTGCACTTGTATTAGTGTGGAAAAACCACTTTTCGCACTTGTGTTAGTGTTGAAAAACCACTTTTCGCACTTGTGTTGGTGCAGGAAACCACTTTTGCACTTGTATTAGTGTGGAAAAAACATTTTTCGCACTTGTGATAGTGTTGAAAAACCACTTTTCGCACTTGTGTTAGTGTTGAAAAACCAGTTTTCGCACTTGTGTTGGTGCAGGAAACCACTTTTCCACTTGTATTAGTGTGGAAAAAACACTTTTTTCACTTGTGATAGTGTTGAAAAACCACTTTTCGCACTTGTGTTAGTGTTGAAAATCCACTTTTCCCACTTGTGTTGGTGCAGGAAACCACTTTTGCACTTGTATTAGTGTGGAAAAAACACTTTTTGCACTTGTGATAGTGTTGTAAAACCACTTTTCGCACTTGTGTTCATGTTAAAAAACTAGTTTTCGCACTTGTGTTTGTGCAGGAAACCACTTTTGCACTTGTATTAGTGTGGAAAAACCACTTTTCGCACTTGTGTTAGTGTTGAAAAACCACTTTTCGCACTTGTGTTAGTGTTGAAAAACCACTTTTCGCACTTGTGTTAGTGTTGAAAAACCACTTTTCGCACTTGTGTTAGTGTTGAAAAACCACTTTTCGCACTTGTTAGTGTTGAAAAACCACTTTTCGCACTTGTGTTAGTGTTGAAAATCCACTTTTCCCACTTGTGTTGGTGCAGGAAACCACTTTTGCACTTGTATTAGTGTGGAAAAAACACTTTTTGCACTTGTGATAGTGTTGAAAAACCACTTTTCGCACTTGTGTTAGTGTTGAAAAACCACTTTTCGCACTTGTGTTTGTGCAGGAAACCACTTTTGCACTTGTATTAGTGTTGAAAAACCACTTTTCGCACTTGTGTTAGTGTTGAAAAACCACTTTTTGCACTTGTGTTAGTGTTGAAAAACCACTTTTCGCACTTGTGTTGGTGCAGGAAACCACTTTTGCACTTGTATTAGTGTGGAAAAACCACTTTTCGCACTTGTGTTATTGTTGAAAAACCACTTATCGCACTTGTGTTAGTGTTGAAAAACCACTTTTCGCACTTGTGTTGGTGCAGGAAACCACTTTTGCACTTGTATTAGTGTGGAAAAAACACTTTTTGCACTTGTGATAGTGTTGAAAAACCACTTTTCGCACTTGTGTTAGTGTTGAAAAACCAGTTTTCGCACTTGTGTTTGTGCAGGAAAACACTTTTGCACTTGTATTAGTGTGGAAAAACCACTTTTCGCACTTGTGTTAGTGTTGAAAAACCACTTTTCGCACTTGTGTTAGTGTTGAAAAACCACTTTTCGCACTTGTGTTAGTGTTGAAAAACCACTTTTCGCACTTGTGTTAGTGTTGAAAAACCTCTTTTCGCACTTGTGTGTTGGTGCAGGAAACCACTTTTGCACTTGTATTAGTGTGGAAAAAACACTTTTTGCACTTATGATAGTGTTGAAAAACCACTTTTCGCACTTGTGTTAGTGTTGAAAAACCAGTTTTCGCACTTGTGTTTGTGCAGGAAAACACTTTTGCACTTGTATTAGTGTGGAAAAACCACTTTTCGCACTTGTGTTAGTGTTGAAAAACCACTTTTCGCACTTGTGTTGGTACAGGAAACCACTTTTGCACTTGTATTAGTGTGGAAAAACCACTTTTCGCACTTGTGTTAGTGTTGAAAAACCACTTTTCGCACTTGTGTTAGTGTTGAAAAACCACTTTTCGCACTTGTGTGTTGGTGCAGGAAACCACTTTTGCACTTGTATTAGTGTGGAAAAAACACTTTTTGCACTTATGATAGTGTTGAAAAACCACTTTTCGCACTTGTGTTAGTGTTGAAAAACCAGTTTTCGCACTTGTGTTTGTGCAGGAAAACACTTTTGCACTTGTATTAGTGTGGAAAAACCACTTTTCGCACTTGTGTTAGTGTTGAAAAACCACTTTTCGCACTTGTGTTAGTGTTGAAAAACCACTTTTCGCACTTGTGTTAGTGTTGAAAAACCACTTTTCGCACTTGTGTTAGTGTTGAAAAACCTCTTTTCGCACTTGTGTTGGTGCAGGAAACCACTTTTGCACTTGTATTAGTGTGGAAAAAACACTTTTTGCACTTGTGATAGTGTTGAAAAACCACTTTTCACACTTGTGTTAGTGTTGAAAAACCACTTTTCGCACTTTAGTTGGTGCAGGAAACCACTTTTGCACTTGTATTAGTGTGGAAAAAACACTTTTTGCACTTGTGATAGTGTTGAAAAACCACTTTTCGCACTTGTGTTAGTGTTGAAAAACCATTTTTCGCACTTGTGTTAGTATTGAAAAACCACTTTTCGCACTTGTGTTGGTGCAGGAAACCACTTTTGCACTTGTATTAGTGTGGAAAAACCACTTTTCGCACTTGTGTTAGTGTTGAAAAACCACTTTTCGCACTTGTGTTAGTGTTGAAAAACCACTTTTCGCACTTGTGTTGGTGCAGGAAACCACTTTTGCACTTGTATTAGTGTGGAAAAAACACTTTTTGCACTTGTGATAGTGTTGAAAAACCACTTTTCGCACTTGTGTTAGTGTTGAAAAACCAGTTTTCGCACTTGTGTTTGTGCAGGAAAACACTTTTGCACTTGTATTAGTGTGGAAAAACCACTTTTCGCACTTGTGTTTGTGTTGAAAAACCACTTTTCGCACTTGTGTTAGTGTTGAAAAACCACTTTTCGCACTTGTGTTAGTGTTGAAAAACCACTTTTCGCACTTGTGTTAGTGTTGAAAAACCTCTTTTCGCACTTGTGTTGGTGCAGGAAACCACTTTTGCACTTGTATTAGTGTGGAAAAACACTTTTTGCACTTGTGATATTGTTGAAAAACCACTTTTCGCACTTGTGTTAGTGTAGAAAATCCACTTTTCCCACTTGTGTTGGTGCAGGAAAACACTTTTGCACTTGTATTAGTGTGGAAAAACCACTTTTCGCACTTGTGTTAGTGTTGAAAAACCACTTTTCGCACTTGTGTTGGTCCAGGAAACCACTTTTGCACTTGTATTAGTGTGGAAAAAACACTTTTTGCACTTGTGATAGTGTTGAAAAACCACTTTTCGCACTTGTGTTAGTGTTGAAAAACCAGTTTTCGCACTTGTGTTTGTGCAGGAAAACACTTTTGCACTTGTATTAGTGTGGAAAAACCACTTTTCGCACTTGTGTTAGTGTTGAAAAACCACTTTTCGCACTTGTGTTAGTGTTGAAAAACCACTTTTCGCACTTGTGTTGGTGCAGGAAACCACTTTTCGCACTTGTGTTAGTGTTGAAAAACCACTTTTCGCACTTGTGTTGGTGCAGGAAACCACTTTTGCACTTGTATTAGTGTGGAAAAACCACTTTTCGCACTTGTGTTAGTGTTGAAAAACCACTTTTCGCACTTGTGTTAGTGTTGAAAAACCACTTTTCGCACTTGTGTTGGTGCAGGAAACCACTTTTGCACTTGTATTAGTGTGGAAAAAACACTTTTTGCACTTGTGTTAGTGTTGAAAAACCACTTTTCGCACTTGTGTTAGTGTTGAAAAACCTCTTTTCGCACTTGTGTTGGTGCAGGAAACCACTTTTGCACTTGTATTAGTGTGGAAAAAACACTTTTTGCACTTGTGATATTGTTGAAAAACCACTTTTCGCACTTGTGTTAGTGTTGAAAAACCACTTTTTGCACTTGTGTTGGTGCAGGAAACCACTTTTGCACTTGTATTAGTGTGGAAAAAACACTTTTTGCACCTGTGATAGTGTTGAAAAACCACTTTTTGCACTTGTGTTAGTGTTGAAAAACCAGTTTTCGCACTTGTGTTGGTGCAGGAAACCACTTTTGCACTTGTATTAGTGTGGAAAAAACACTTTTTGCACTTGTGATAGTGTTGAAAAACCACTTTTCGCACTTGTGTTAGTGTTGAAAACCCACTTTTCGCACTTGTGTTGGTGCAGGAAACCACGTTTGCACTTGTGTTAGTGTTGAAAAACCAGTTTTCGCACTTGTGTTGGTGCAGGAAACCACTTTTGCACTTGTATTAGTGTGGAAAAAACACTTTTTGCACTTGTGATAGTGTTGAAAAACCACTTTTCGCACTTGTGTTAGTGTTGAAAATCCACTTTTTCAACTTGTGTTGGTGCAGGAAACCACTTTTGCATTTGTATTAGTGTGGAAAAAACACTTTTCGCACTTGTGTTAGTGTTGAAAAGCCACTTTTCGCACTTGTGTTAGTGTTGAAAAACCACTTTTCGCACTTGTGTTCGTGTTGAAAAACCACTTTTCGCACTTGTGTTGGTGCAGGAAACCACTTTTGCACTTGTATTAGTGTGGAAAAAACACTTTTTGCACTTGTGATGGTGTTGAAAAACCACTTTTCGCACTTGTGTTAGTGTTGAAAATCCACTTTTCCCACTTGTGTAGGTGCAGGAAACCACTTTTGCACTTGTATTAGTGTGGAAAAAACACTTTTTGCACTTGTGATAGTGTTGAAAAACCACTTTTCGCACTTGTGTTGGTGCAGGAAACCACTTTTGCACTTGTATTAGTGTGGAAAAACCACTTTTCGCACTTGTGTTAGTGTTGAAAAACCACTTTTCGCACTTGTGTTGGTGCAGGAAACCACTTTTGCACTTGTATTAGTGTGGAAAAAACATTTTTCGCACTTGTGATAGTGTTGAAAAACCACTTTTCGCACTTGTGTTAGTGTTGAAAAACCAGTTTTCGCACTTGTGTTGGTGCAGGAAACCACTTTTCCACTTGTATTAGTGTGGAAAAAACACTTTTTTCACTTGTGATAGTGTTGAAAAACCACTTTTCGCACTTGTGTTAGTGTTGAAAATCCACTTTTCCCACTTGTGTTGGTGCAGGAAACCACTTTTGCACTTGTATTAGTGTGGAAAAAACACTTTTTGCACTTGTGATAGTGTTGTAAAACCACTTTTCGCACTTGTGTTCATGTTAAAAAACTAGTTTTCGCACTTGTGTTTGTGCAGGAAACCACTTTTGCACTTGTATTAGTGTGGAAAAACCACTTTTCGCACTTGTGTTAGTGTTGAAAAACCACTTTTCGCACTTGTGTTAGTGTTGAAAAACCACTTTTCGCACTTGTGTTAGTGTTGAAAAACCACTTTTCGCACTTGTGTTAGTGTTGAAAAACCACTTTTCGCACTTGTTAGTGTTGAAAAACCACTTTTCGCACTTGTGTTAGTGTTGAAAATCCACTTTTCCCACTTGTGTTGGTGCAGGAAACCACTTTTGCACTTGTATTAGTGTGGAAAAAACACTTTTTGCACTTGTGATAGTGTTGAAAAACCACTTTTCGCACTTGTGTTAGTGTTGAAAAACCACTTTTCGCACTTGTGTTTGTGCAGGAAACCACTTTTGCACTTGTATTAGTGTTGAAAAACCACTTTTCGCACTTGTGTTAGTGTTGAAAAACCACTTTTTGCACTTGTGTTAGTGTTGAAAAACCACTTTTCGCACTTGTGTTGGTGCAGGAAACCACTTTTGCACTTGTATTAGTGTGGAAAAACCACTTTTCGCACTTGTGTTATTGTTGAAAAACCACTTATCGCACTTGTGTTAGTGTTGAAAAACCACTTTTCGCACTTGTGTTGGTGCAGGAAACCACTTTTGCACTTGTATTAGTGTGGAAAAAACACTTTTTGCACTTGTGATAGTGTTGAAAAACCACTTTTCGCACTTGTGTTAGTGTTGAAAAACCAGTTTTCGCACTTGTGTTTGTGCAGGAAAACACTTTTGCACTTGTATTAGTGTGGAAAAACCACTTTTCGCACTTGTGTTAGTGTTGAAAAACCACTTTTCGCACTTGTGTTAGTGTTGAAAAACCACTTTTCGCACTTGTGTTGGTGCAGGAAACCACTTTTGCACTTGTATTAGTGTGGAAAAACCACTTTTCGCACTTGTGTTAGTGTTGAAAAAC